>NC_092644.1:3515000-3815000 GCF_039555335.1 Amphiura filiformis | reverse complement strand
ATTGTTCCCTTGTAAATGATAGGATTTCCTGGAAATGTCATTAAATATAGTAATTTAACCCCCTGAGCACTACCTGCCGATCTAACATTGCCTCTGATTGGTCAATTACATGATATTTTCACTTAAATCACCAATCAGAATGGAGCTTTGCAAATAATTCACCCTAATTTATTTGCGTGGGGAAATTATTCTAACAATGCTGCTGATTGGGCCAATTGATAATGAAAACTTCATTTTGGCCAATCGGCAGGTAGTTCTCATAGGGTTAACATGCATGTCACCTGATACCAGTAAACACAACTGCAAATAAGATACATCATATTCATTTTACTTCAGACCCCCAAACTAGTTGAACAATCACCCAGCCGTTGTGATTATGTCACTGAAGGGAACTTACACATGCATCCATCCACAGAAACTACATATCTCTCTTCGCACTCATCGCAGTGATGTCCTGCTACCCCTGGGAGACAGTTACAAGCGCCATCAGTTTGATTGCAAACTTGATTGACAGCACCTAAGGCGTTACATAAACATGGCTGACAAGAGCCACCGGGAATTGTGGGATTGCCATAGTAACCATCAGCGCATCTGAAAGAGAGAACAAGAGCAAAAACATACCGTTAAAATGGTAAAATGGGCTATTCCATTTAAAATCCACACTACCCCTGTGGAAGATTTTGCTAAGTATTCTACAGAGGGAGTATGAGTTTTAAATAGACTAGACAGTTGGGTGACTTCCATTTGAAATACTCACTCCAGTTGTGGAAGACATAGGTACAGCCATAATACAGAGGAGTATGAATTTCAAAATGATTAGCCATGACCAATTACATTTGAAAACTCCCCCTGTGGAAGATATTTCCAAAATCTTCCACAGGGGTACTGTGAATTTCAACTGGAATAGCCCAATGGTAACAAATATAAACATGTTGCAAACTTGAGTTTTGGTTTGGTTTCTTTGGCGAGTGCTTGAATCATTTAAAACAGAATAGTTTTGATCTAGATTATCTAAAAATTGTCTTCTTCACGATGTAAACAAATACAGACTGGAATACACCTGATCTTTGAATCTTACTATTGACAGCTAGGAAAGATACAAATTACCGTACTGACGCGAGTATAGTCCCACCCCGTTTTTGGTTGAACATTTTTCAAAATTGGGGGGTGGGACTATACTCGAATTTAAAAAAAAAAGAAGGTGGGACTATACTCGCGTCAGTACGGTATACAACAATGTGTGGTGGTTGATCCATAAGCAACCTCATAAGGGTCAATTCTTTAATTCTGTAATAGTACATTTACCTTTCACAGAATCTTCCTGTGTAGCCTACTTCACATGCTGTGCAGTTGTGTGTCCCATCCTCTGCCAACTCGCATGTGGGACTGAAGCTGGAGAAAGGACAAATCAACATATCTTTAGAATTTATCTCCAATATCGTCACTGGGGGGGAAAAACCTCATATGTACTTCTGGCCCTTGAACATGAATAAAGCTTTGTAGGTGTAGATTTTATATTGAAGAGGTTGCTTCATCCATGTTCAAGGGCCAAAAGTACATGCAAGAAACACCTCATATTTACTTTTGGCCCTTGAAAATGGATAAAGCCTTGTAGTTGTAGACATTATATTGAATGGTTTGCTTCATCCATGTTCAAGGGCAAAAAGTACATACGAGGTTTTTCTGCCGAGTGACGAATATGTAGGTATTTCTGTGTAAGTACAATTAGTTGCAGTTGCAATAACTTTATAAAATCAACCTTTCATATAATAATATCACTTTGAATGAATTTCTTTCAACAAAATTTAACTTGGCACTCACTTATTGCCTGCATCAACCATTGGGCAAGCACATTGTTGACAATCATCAGGTGTACCCTGGGTAGCGTCACCATAGTAACCAGATGCACATACATCACACCTATCACCTGTTGTGTTATGTTCACAACCCTACAAAGGAAACAAACATTACATTTGGTGGTTAAGTCACATAATGAAAGCATAAAAACCAGAGGTCTTGGGTTCCCCTCAGGTTGAAATCCAGTTTAACCTAGTCTCCCCAGCAGCCAGTTTGGTGTCGCTCCTTCCACACAAACAGTCATTGGCTAAGGAAGGCGACTAAAAGGTTACGTCCAGGAATTTGATTGACCTCTGGGTATGGCAACTTATAACACTATTTCTGATTGGCTAGGAAAGGTGACTTAAAAGCTACATCCAGGAACTTGATTGACCTCTGGGTTGAACTTCTGACCTCAATCAGCTGTGTGAGCAGCTTACACAACACAAGCTATGTCCAGGAATTTGATTGACCTCTGGGTTGAATGGCAACTTCTAACACTATTTCTGATTGGCTAAGGAAGGCGACTAAAAAGTTACATCCAGGAATTTAATTGACCTCTGGGTATGGCAACTATAAACACTATTTCTGATTGGCTAGGAAAGGTGACTTAAAAGCTACATCCAGGAACTTGATTGACCTCTGGGTTGAACTTCTGACCTCAATCAGCTGTGTGAGCAGCTTGCACAACATCCCAAGACTCGTGCGCATACTTCACGCGTTGCATGGCTGCGCTTTTCAAAAGCAAAAGAAACTGGCCTACTTTCTGTAACTAAATGCCTTCAGCGAAGTTTACGAAAAAGTCAGAAGATAATAGAATTCCTTATAGAATGCACTAAAGGATAAAATTGTTACCCCCTGTTTGTTCTCACAAAATTCATGGAATACGGCACCAGACCATACATATTTTACAGTATTTCGTGAACAAGCAGGGGGTAACTAATAGTACAATTTCACTCCGAACAAGTGATACACATTTGTTAACCTATAATTCATATAAGGTAACTGTTCACCTACCTCACAAACACCGGTACTATCATCACATATACTAGAGTGACCATTGCATGTACAAGGCTCACAGGTACCGAGGTATGCACCATCGGCAACACGGAAATATCCACTGGCACATTGCTGGAAAGTAACCAATAAATATAGATGTGTACAAATATAATAATCATGTATCTAAATGGTGAAGTAGTGCCCAGGTATGAAGTAAGAAACATGGATTATTTGATATGAAATACTTTTACCTCTTTATAATGCCACCAAAGGCTTAGCACTCTTGACAGTATTGAATCAGTTCTTGGTTTAACCTGTTTTGTATTACTTGCAACAAATGAAGGCTAATTGTTACATCCATAGACTACAGACTATTCACCAGCAGTCAAAGTCCCCATTCTTTGTATGCTGTGAATTCTTGCATATTCATGAGGACCGATCATTTGATTGTACATGTCTAACTCTCACTCCAGCATTGCATGCCTTCATGTATACGTGATAGAGTCTGTAAAATACATGGTACGTGCGCAGCAGTTTCGTCTGTCACACTTCATGGAACGATCGGCACACATTATCGGGTGATGCTGAGACTTTGGCTGTTTGTGGTTAGTCTGTATCCCTTTTGTACATTCTTACATCTCACATATATTCTGCCAAACTGCCTTATCCCCCTGGATACTAACAGCATTTCTGATTGGTTAATATTGAAATGTTCATTTCAATAGCCAATTATGTCTAGGCTTTCAACTATTCATGGTCAAACTTGCATTTGCAGATGATCTTATTAATACCCTACTTGATTGGTTCTAAATTGGACATAATATTCCTTTTGGCCAATCGGCAGGTAGTTCTCATGGGGTTAATCTTACCTCACATGACAGTCCTGTATATCCTGTAGGACACTGACACATCTCTATACCCTGTGCTTTCTTTGTGCTTGTAGTTTCGTTGGCTGGTAATGCTGTTTCCATCATTACATCGACAAGTCTGCCAAACAAAACCAAATATATTAAATAGCAATCAGTGTTGCCCTGTGCTTTTAAACAAAACTTTGGCTGACACTAGTCAAGGACATTATTTTTAAGAAGTACCAGTCCACTACTGTTTATGGTATTGTGTCCACTAGGGACCGGTAACAGCATACTGGGAACCACACAAAATATCATCTGTGGCTCAAAGTAGCCGCTGGAAAAACATTGTGGTTTCAAAACTTATCATAACATCTCGTACTAGAATGGTCTATGTGTGGTTTCATAGAGATTGAAAATACCACAAGTACCCATATTCATCTCAAATAAATGAAGAATTGAACTTCTGTTCACAACACATAAAATTGCTCACCTGAAATTTTTGGTTGTTTACACTAGAACCTTCGTCAGCAGAACGATCCAGTTCATTGATCGATTTGACAACTCTTGACTTGTGACATCAGAACTGGATCGTAGACTCTTGCTAAGTTGTAGCACCCCTGTCCTTATTCAGAGAAGGTTGGTTGTCCCGGATGTAGATGGCCTCTTTGACTCCTCTTTCGAAGTACCATGGTTCTTTGTTGAGGATCTGCACTTCCTTTAAGTCCATGTGGTCTTAATAAGGACAGGGGGGTGCTACAACTTAGCAAGAGTTTGCGATCCAGATGACATCACAAGTATATCAATATAAGATGAAAATTGGTTTCTTTATTTTTCTGTAGAGATGGGTGTCTTATGATTTTGATATGTAAAATTGGACTGCACCTGTAACAAGCAATCAAGATTTGACCTACCTCAACTTCTTTTGGTTTTCTACATACGACGCTTTAATAAGTATTGCCTGAATGTCTTGTAGCACCATCATAAATTCTGGACGGGTAGGGGCACGGGCTGGCTTGGAATCTTGTAAAACAAAATTATGCTAGAAATGCAAAAGATATTATTAGATTAATGCATTTCCTGATTGACACAATCTTAACATATTATAATTGTGGCAAGTAAAGGGTTAACCAATTGCTTTGCGGTGTGTTGCACTGTCGCCAATGGCGGCACTGGTGGCAATATTTTACTTGCCTCCCCACCACTTTTGGTGCAAAAAACCCCAAATCACACAAATTTCCACTTTTTTGCGGCAATTTGCATGCAAAATTGGTTGATTTTGCCCCCTCCAAGATTCACTCCCCCCCTCCCAAAAAAAAAACCCTGGTGCTGCCACTGATTATCGCACTGCATAGTACTGCATTGCAATAAAGTTAAATACAATTTAACTAGGAAATGCAATGAGTTGCGTTGAATTGCAGCAAAAAGTAATCGATATATCGGCACCGCACCGCAAAGCAATTGCAATGCAATATGAACAGACCTTGAAAGTAAGAGCAACTGATTACACAGATTGACATGTGTAATATACCACTGTGTTCACAGTGAAACAGATTGGTATCACTGCTAAAAAAAAAATGTTTTAGCAAAATACTAGGATAGATTTTTAGGCAAAAATTTCACTTCAAATTACACTCTAATAAGGACCCAGATCACATATTCTGCATTGTATAGAATTGGGCTACCCCTGTGGAAGATTTTGGAAATATCTTCTACAGGTGGAGTATGTTTTTCAAATGTAATTGTTCAGGGTTAATCATTTTGAAACTCACACTCCCCCTGTATTATGGCTTTACCTCTATCTTCCACAACTGGAGTGAGTATTACTCCAGTTACCTAATTGTCTATTCTATTTGAAACTCATATTCCCTCTGTGGCAGACTTTAGCTAATTCTTCCACAGGGGTAGTGTGGATTTTAAATGGAATAGCCCATTGATAGTTACCTCAATCAGGTCCAACTTATATCTAGATTTCCGTGGCACAGGATCAGCTACGTTCATAACCACAGTGTGACTAGTTCCACGGATCATCAGATCATCCACGGATTCTGTCATCGTTGAGGGATCATCCTTATACTTTATTCCAACGAGATACTTAAGAAGTCCACCGTAAGATGTAATCTGTGAAAAGAAACAAATAATATGGACTATAATTAAAGACAGAGATAAAAAGAATTTATTGCGTCTGATGTCACTGTCAAATACGATCTTTGATTGGTTTACACAGGTTAATCAGCGCGTAAAAGGAAGACCGATCTATCTGGTGCTGATCGGAGAAAAGGAATAGCAGCAAATGGCAAAAATTACGTACTTTTACAAGGCAAAAAGCAGCTTTTCTAGGCATTGTGGACATGGTGCCTTCGGTTAAGAAAGTTTCCTACTATAAAGACCTAACTTTTGAAATGGTTTGCATGTCGAAAGGTGCAAAATTAACAATAAGGCGCCCGGTTATAAATCCGCGTTCAGCAAGTCATTATCACGACACTTGTAAACAAACCGTGCTCGAGTTTGATTGACAGATGACGGCAGACGCGATAAATACTCTTTATCTTAACATACTGTACAATTGTTGTTTTTTGGGTCATATGGCTATGTAGCACTGACAGATGAGTGGAACAGAGTAATATACGATGATATTGATTACGATATATACTTTGTTCATGCAGGCCTTGCCATCTAGATTTTAAAGGCGAGTGGTTAATCACTCGCTGGAATGATGCTAGGCGAGTGGTCGAATTTGCACAAATGTGATGCGATCAAGCAAAATCAGTCGAAACTCGGAAACATTGATTTTGAGATATAGCCAAACAAAGGAAACGTTTCCTTTTGTTTTTCTGTTGTTTTGGAAACTTTTAAATTGCTCATATCTTTCGAACTTGTTGTTCAATTTCAACAGGGCTTTGTGCAAAATGCAGCTCTGTAAATGCTTTTTACTATCCTATAAGAAACTGAAAATGTAATATTTCCGAGTTCCAACTGATTTTGCTTGATCGCATCACAAATACCACTAGATTTTAAAGGCGAGTGGTTAATCACTCACTGGAATGATGCTAGACGAGTGGTCGAATTTGCACAAATACCACTAATTTGAGCATAAAGTAGAGCTTCGGTCTTAAAGTGAAAGCCCCACTTTTGGTTGAAGTTCCTTGGGGAATTAGTCAAGGTTAAAATTTGTCCTTGTAAATTCTGTTGTCTGTCATCAAAGTAACAGGTGTATTGTCAGTTCTTCTGTGGAGAAATGGGCAAACAGGGCTTCCTGTTTAAAACAGATGTATTAATTATTGAAATACTTGCTAAGCGTGCTAAAATTTGGGACTTTCTCCACTTGGAGGGGGCACAGAATTAATTAAATGCTGAATTGGATGATTCGATGGCTGATATGGGAGATTCACAGTGAGCGATATTTAGTGTCTATGGCGAGTGGAAAATCGCTCCATAGAAATCGAGTTTGGGCGAGTCTTGCTCGCCACAAACGGCAAGACCTGTTCATGTTCAGTTTGGCATTGAATGCATCACTAGCATACCAACAAACTGCCCTTGTACATGTGTGTATACACTCTGAATTAGGTTACTATACATGGTTCACAAATATGCACCTACATCCCTACCACAGGTGAAATAAAATTATAGCATCATACCTTATTTCCTAAGAAATCATCTGGAAGGCTCCAGAAGAAAGATTGGTTGGTTTCCAGCATTACTTCATTGCTCTCATTTATTGGTTGGCCCAAAGAATCTACAAACACATTGGGCACCTCTTTTACAGATATCTGCATTAAAGCAACAGTAAATAAACATGATATATTAAAAGGGCATTTTGTGATCCACAGCCTCATCCCCACTTTTCCGCAAAATTGGAAACAACTGAAATTTGGGGAATAAGCTTTTATTGTGGATACCTTCCGAAAAACGTCATAAAAGGAGGATCACGAAATCCTTCTGATTTCCTTCAAACATGTGATTATATCAAAAATTCAAATTGACTTGATTCAATTTGACTCTTCCTTGGACATCATGCAAATATGACAGGCCATGTGATCTTCTTATGATTATCTTGAGCTATTTGAATATAATTCATGCTAACCCCATGAGAACTACCTGCCTATTGGTTAAAAAGAAGTTTTCATTATCAATTGGACCAATCAGCAACATTTTTAAAACAACTTCACACGCAAAAAAATTGGGATGAATCATTTGCAAAGCTCCATTCTGATTGGTGATTAAAGTGAAGATATCACATAATCGATCAATCAGAGACAATGTTAGATCGGCAGGTAGTTAACTCAGGGGGTGAATATCACTAAAAACAAGGAAGAAAACATACATGCAAAACCACATGGAATTTAAGTAACAATCTGTATTTAATCACTAGCCAGCTTTGACCAATAAACAAGATTCTTAAACACTTGAGAACGTTCCTGCAATCTCATTGCAACACGAATTTGAACCAATCGGAGGCACATACCAACAACGGGACTGATCAATTATAAGCCCTAGGTAGTTCCTTGTAAAATGTAGGATTTAATTTGATTAAAATTCGTAATACTTATGATATTTCTATTTGAATTGAAGTGTTTAAGAATGAGAATAAAGGTATTGTTTTTAGCCGCTGTCGTGCATCTATCGTCTTATATAACACGGGCGACATCATTATTTTTTGGCGTAAAATACATAAAATAATGATGTCACCCGTATTATATGAGACGATAGATGCACTCCAGTGGCTAAAACCAATACCTTTATTCTCTAATTATACTATCAGGTGCATAAGGATACATCAATGCATGTCATTGGTCAAAACAATGCTATGTGCTCACAGCTCATCCCTCACCTATGCTTCTTAAGCATTAAGGGGGCTGGCATTTTCTTCGGAAGGGGGGGTCCCAAATATGTCGGTGACCGAGTCAATTTTTTATGACCCCCCTATCGCGGGCAAAAATTTTATGACCCCCCTTCCAACTACACAGACTCAAGAAAAATTATTCATTGCGGAACTAAAGGCGCTGGAGCGTCAAAACTTAAAAGTGAAGAAAGTGTGTGGAGCGCGGTAAAATTTTTATTGTAAGTGTAAAGAAGGCGCATGGAGCGTGTAAAAATTTTGCATAGATTGTACGCACATTTCGACTGCGAAGTTAAAGAATGTTGCGCAAGACAGCTGAAAATTTTAAGTCACCAGCCCTAAATAATTCTATAACCCCCCCTATTTTGGGTGTCAAAAAAATTATAACCCCCCCTATTTTTGGTCTGAAAATTCTATGACCCCCCCAGTATTTTTGGGACCCCCCCTTCCGAAGAAAATGCCAGCCCCCTAAGGTATGGGACATTTATTATTTTGGACAAGGTTGCATAAGTGAACTATAATATAACATATCCCTATGCTTGAAGCACATAATAAAATATGAGTGAATGAATGAATGAATGAATGAATAATTGTGCAAATATTACGAAAAAAAATACCATGTCATGCAATAGTTCACTTAGGCCACTTTGTCCTTTAAATGATAAAATAATGTGCTTTAAATTATAAAATGTCTGCTTCGAACAAAAGTGCACTAGCGACTGGCCTGTCAATTCGATCAATAAACTCACCTGGTCTACCATGTATCCTGCCTCTCCACAAGAGTCAGTGGTCCCAAAGCAGAAGCATTCTGTACAACCCACAGGGGACTTGCTTTGTAGGGAGAAAGTTCCTGACTTACATTTGGTACACTTTTTGCCTCGTACATTTTCCTAAAGAGTTAATGAAGACAAAACAGAAATTGTTATCATACATTCCAGCTACTGTGACACTTTGTGACGTCATCAGGGGAGCAAACTGCCCCCCACAAAAAAGGTTTCAGGATTAAAGGACAAAAAATTGACAAATGGGGACGGAAATTTGGCTTTTTCCCCCTCACACTGAAATCCTGGCTATGCTACTAGACGTCATGCTGGACAAATTTCATTCACTGTCAACCCCCCCAAAAAATATATTTTTCTTGCCCCCCACTTTTGAGCCAAAACCCCAAAATTACGTAAATATTCACTTTTTGTTGCAATTTTGAAATTCACCTTTCCACCACCATGCCCCCTCCCCGAAAAAACATTCCTGGTGCCGCCACTGTGTATTACCTTGCATGTACAATGTCCGGTATCTTCACAAGCACACCTGTCTCCTTGGCACGAATCAGGATCTCGTCCTGCAGCGTTGCATTTACACTTCTTGCACTTTGGAAATTGACGATGACCAAATGGACACTGGTCACACATGCGACCTGTATAGTCTTTTATACATCTGAAATATGAACATATATAAACCATTAATATCAATGGATTTCAAATTTGATAAAAATATATATAATAGGCCTGTGATATTCGAAAGAGAATTTTAAATGGGAGTTATCAAGATTAGGTCACTTACACACACTGGCCAGTTTCTTGATCGCATGCCATACCTGATGACCCCACAGCACTACAGGTACACATCTGTAACAAAAGATAATAATGTTACTCATATACCACCTTATGCATAATAAACTTGCTTAAAGAGGAAGCCCTGCTAGAGTAGTTCTTCTAGGGGTGAACCAAACTGCCTGGTTATCAAATTAATCAGTGACAAGGTTATCTCTAATTTGAAAATTGTTAATTGATGCAATAACATTAAAACATCAATTAGCACCAGTCAAATTCAGAGATATCCTTATCATTGATTAATTTGATAACCAGGCTGGTTTGGTTCACCCCAGAAGAACTGCTCTGGCGGGGCTTCCTCTTTAAGGGACCTAAATTATGGTGAACTTTGATTAAAATCCAAGAGGAATGGATAGCAATGTTTTCGTTATAATATTTACAAAATAGACACATTAAGTGCAATAATATTTTGAACATGCAGGTGCAATACCAGAGCAAGACTCTACATCTGACCTCTACCACGAAATGCGCATTAAGACCGCAAGTTGGCAATTTTGAGACGTCCTGCCTACTGCATGTTAACAATATAACAATGGGCGCCATCAACATCATCCCCACAGCAACTTTCGGTCGAACATAGATACACACACATGTGTAACGGCGACTACTACCGTGTTCGTGTATCATGTAGCCTCATATACACTTAAAAGGCACACAACGGCAATTTAGTCTCTTTCATACATTTTATACAACAACAGAGAGGAACGTACAATGTATTATCTTCATTACATGGCAGAAACCTGAATTTGGTTTGAGACAAGTACATTTGTTCCAACAGGTCTTATCAAAATTTGTAAGTAGTAATAAAAGCTGTTTTTGATATTAAAGTGGACGCCCCGCCAGAGCAGTTCTTATGGGAAGAACCAAACCTGTCTGGTTATCAAATTAATCAGTGACAAGGTTATCTCTGAATTTGACAGGTGATAATTGATGTTTTAATCTTATTGCATTAATTCAGAAATGACCTTGTCACCAAGTAATTTGATTACCAGGCAGGTTTGGTTCACCCCAGAAGAACTGCTCTGGTGGGGCTTCCTCTTTAAGATAAATATGCCAGTGACCATAGTGCTATATAGTATACCTTGCATCCCTGCATCTTATCGTATCCCCATGCATATTCTGTGCATCTATCACAGTTAGGTCTGGCTGTGTTTGGTGGACAAGCACATTCCCCTGTGTCTGGGTTGCAATAACCATTAGTGATAGCACAGTCACATTCTGAAATATTAAAGATATGAGATACATTCACTGACATGCCTGTACAAATGCTGGTTAACATTAACGAAGTCAACATATTAGTGCTAGCCATAGGCTTCCAAAGTTTTTTAGATATTTTTTCAAAATATCAAGATCGATCTTAAGAACCACTGAACTAATACTAGGCTTATTTGTACTCACTCATTTTTATGCATTTTCATGCTGATTCCAAATATATCCAAAAATTATATAATTTAGGGTGACCATATTTTCATTACATTGTTTTGTTATTGTTTTTTTACTTGGAAATTGGATTTTAAACACTTGAACGTACCTTTGCAACCATCATTTCCAAGATTATAATGCCCAAAATCGCATCGGTCACACTTGGCACCGGTCACTCCTTTCTTACAAGAGCACTGACCATTGAGGGGATCACATGTTCCATCTACCGATCCCAGAGGGTCACACTCACAGGATTCACATCCTTTGGCGGTCAGATTCCAAAATCCAGCCTGACGAGGAAAAAAAAACTCAATATTTAATTGATTATACACCAGGCCTTGAATTCAAAATTTTTGGGGCATCCATTTTCAGGGCCACTGGGCAAAGATAACGTAAGAAGGGCACCAAGGCCAACAAGTGATGAAGAATGCCTTGAAGTTGACAAAGATCTGGAGCACCAAGGCCAAAACTGAAAAAAGGCAGGCAATGGCCTTGGTTGCCTCCCTGAAATTCAAGCCCTGTTACACACCCAGAGGATATTTCCTCTACACTGTCTTGTTCTAACTTGGCTCTGTTCCCTCATTTCTCTCTTTTCCTCCCAATTATCCTTCCTTTAAAAGGATAAATTCTAGTGAAAACACCGCTATTAACCAGTTAATGGTGGAGAAAGTGTGCTTCTATCGTGCAAACTTAATCCGTTAGCTGGTATATTTAGGAAAATATGTCTCCATACATTTGTACAAACACACTAAATGACATAATAATTATATAGCCTACTTACATCACATGTGTCACATCTTATCCCTTGTATACTAGGTTTACAGTCACACTGCCCACTAGTCATATTGCACTGCATGTTTCTTGAACCTTCTGGGTCACAACGACAGGCTGAAATAAACATACAAAATCACCGTATTATTTGAAATGTCAATTTTGTTCACTTGTATTAACAACGCTGTGTATACTATTAGCTATTAAGGGATACATATTTATGGACAATTACTAAAAAACCATTACTGTCATTATCGTGTAGAAGTATATCAATGTGTTGATCCATCGTGTCCATGGAAATAATAAAGCCAGCTAGATTCACACACAAGTCTACATTGTAATAGTTTCATCCTGACTTGTTTATTTAACAGGAATAATTTGCTAGTGACCCAGCAGTCAAGTTAGCTCAATCGATAAGGCGTTCGACTATGGTGCGAGAGGTTGCGGGTTCGAACCATGTCGGTGCCTAGTACGCTCTTGTGAAAAAAAAATTGAGTTAGCTTGAAATTCCCCTGGACAAGGAACTAGCTGCTAATTGTCTCGTTGTAACCCGTACAAAACTCGGGGAGCTGATCCTGGTTGCGATGGTTATTTGTGGAATGTCTAGGGCAGGCTTCCTCAAATAGATTTGTTGAAGCGCCACATGAAATTAAAAAAACACTACAAAGCGCCACTCAATGGCTGCGAATTCGCGGGGGAGTCAGATTTCCCCCTTCTGAAGCTATTGATTTTTTTTAATTTGATGTGCAAATGACGCCATTTGGTGCAACATTTTGTATACTATTTTAGCCTGTCTTTACAAGGATAACATGGGAATCGCATTGTTTATTTATTTATTTTTTAAATCTAAGCGGCGCCATGGCTGCCTTTCACTGAAGCTCACGGCGCGCCACATGTGGCCAGCAAGGCCGCTATTTCTGGAGTCCTGGTCTAGGGTGTGCGCTCTTGAAGCCCCTGATTTGTTGTTAAATGGTTTATGGAATGATATGGGCCGTAGTGTTCAGCGACATCCTGTAAAGTGTGCTGAGGCTTGTGGATCAACGTCTAGGCGTTGTGCCTGTGCGTAGCGCACTATAAATCACTGCGCTTTTTTTTTTTTTTTTTTTTTTTTTGACCCACTCCCTACATAACCATTGCCTGTTACCAATCAGACATTGATCTCATAGTGACCTCATCAAGACCTCACAGGTGATGTAAATGCATGTGTAGACTATGCCATAGTCAAATTTTGATAAAAAAATATGTTATTATTATTTAATCATGATGAACGCATTCCGTTGAACTCAAAATTATACCGATATTTATTAAACATGTTAAAATTAATTTGTTTAATAGTAAAATGGTCATGAAGAGTTTATATAATTAGATGATTAGTCATTTTAGTGACAATAAAAGTTATCGCGGCGAATTTAACATATCTTGCATAATTATAATGGCTCACTTCAATACTAAAAAATTCTGATTTTGGAAGCTACCAGTTTATTGATCACGAAAGCCCAAGTAAAAAATCCGACTATGTACATTGGATTTTAAGCAGGATTTTACCCCGGGACTTTGGTCTCTAAAACACACTGTCAATCATACTTGTTTATCAATCCAATTTAAATGTACGTCCATGCACCACTGAGAGTTTAAATATCGCTCCACCATAAATGTGCCGCAAATTCCATAAATTGTTGTACAATGTAGTTAATGGTGATGGCACGTGCCCGGAGGATTTAAACAATAGCGAGATCTGGAGTTTATTGATCACGAAAGCCCAAGTAAAAAATCCGACTATGTACATTGGATTTTAAGCAGGATTTTACCCCGGGACTTTGGTCTCTAAAACACACTGTCAATCATACTTGTTTATCAATCCAATTTAAATGTACGTCCATGCACCACTGAGAGTTTAAATATCGCTCCACCATAAATGTGCCGCAAATTCCATAAATTGTTGTACAATGTAGTTAATGGTGATGGCACGTGCCCGGAGGATTTAAACAATAGCGAGATCTGGACGACCAATCACAAGCCAGGTCCATTTAAAGAGGCATAACATCATGGCCAATGGCCTAACTCTCCATACAGTTCCGTGTTAAGAATCTTAACCGCAACCCAAAGTAAGTAGTCCACTTGGGAAGCTAACAAACAGAGGGAGTATGGTGACTGAAAATATCACATGTGAAAATCTATCTGATTAGCTAGGCTCTTGACGTAGCAGTGGCGTGCCGCTTCCCTTGCAGAAAAGTACAAGCGGCATGATGAAGCGTCTCAGCGGCAGAAAGTATGAAACCAGCATTACACTTACCTGTGCATTGTCCATTGACAGCGTCCCCATAATAGCCTTCTTTACACTTGCCACAGGTAGGTCCCATAGTGTTTCCAATACAACGTAAACATTCTCCTGTTAATGTGTTACAATTGCCTACAGCTGCCGGGTCCACGTTACCATTGCATACATCTGAACACGGTCTACAATAGTTACCTGGCTCCATAGGGTTACCATAGTAACCATCAGCGCAGCTGAAAAATAAAAACAAGTTTTGATAATTCTGGGACTATAGATGAGTTGACCTCCCATGTTTATCAACAAAGGCAAGGGACTGGTATATCGATATGCTTGAGTGAACCCCATGCCATCGCTACACTGTTCAATAGCCTTATTGTGATGTGGCGGGCGCATACTGACAGGCAAAAAACAATGGTAATTGTGATGATGCATGTGCATACTGCCAGGCATTGATGTCAGAAGTCAACTCATCTATAATTCATTGGAGTTTATATTGTTTGCCCAGCAAATTGGAAACTAAATGTATGTCTTTGGAAACTCTCTTTAAGCTTGAGATGGTGAGCACAGATTCCATCATTTCCAGAGTATTACTTAAATTAAAACAACAAACAAACTCTTACATCAAATGAATGTTTTTTATTAGATATTGATACAGGGTTGTTTGATTTAAATCACGTCGATTTAAATCATTGATTTAAATCGCGATTTAAATCACTTGATTTTTTTTTTAATCACTGATCTAAATCAACTTTTTCCATTTTTTACCATTTTTGATAAATGTAAGTTAATTTCTTGCTAAAATTGACTGTTTTACTTCATCTTCTACAACTTTTGGATACAATTAAAATACCTCTATGATGTCACTCTATCTATTGCTAAAAATTCATCTTCAAGGTGCAGAATTCAACAGGTATTTTTCTTTGAAATTTTCACATGTAAAAACATGTTTTGATTTTTTGTAAATACCTGGTAGGATTGTGCATATGACTAGCATTCCACTGGTACTCTTTTGACTTTATGATGGGAATTAAAAAAATCGATATAAATAAAAAAAATCCAATTTAAATATTAAAAATTTGTTTTTTTTTTATTTAAAAAAAAATCAAAAAAATCAACAACCCTGTATCGATATCAATCACATGTTTCAGTACTACTCTGCTGCAGCATTACTTACCGATCACATTTAGGTCCAGTATAGCCAATAGGGCACTGATCACAGACATATCCAAATTCTAGGTCTGCCACAGCTACACATGTTGGGCTGAAACTGAATACAGTAACATGAAAAGATATGAATAAGTGACTTAAGCAGTGTTTACTCAGAGGCCGTATGTCACAATTTGGCCCAGTGAAAGTTAGATTTGGAGCACAAATATAATGCAATTCTGTATTGAGAAACTTTTGAGCCAAAATTGGGCCAATTTAGTAAAAAATGCTTAATTTGGCGCACCCAAATTTAAGAGAGAGTAAACATTGGTCTGGGGTAACCTGGTAAACTTACAATGTAACTGCAGAGTGTAACAAAGCGCCCGCCCTAGACAAGCTACTTTGTCATCGGACATGGCATTTTTAGAAATCCTTTTGAAGTGAAATTCCCTCTCCAAAAAAGTGAGTCAGCTTTTCATCAGAGTGAATTTGTTCACTCTTTCCAGAGAATGATTTTCACTCCAAAAAGATGCGTCACTCATACAGCTCCTTTGGAGAGTGGTGAAACCAATGTGGTTTTTCACATTTTTTATGAAGATAGTAACCTTCTACACACTTATGCTATCAGCATACAATCCACAGAATTAGAAAAGGAGAACCGGGACTCCCTATACCGCCACATACAATCGCACCTTCAGCTATGGGGATAAAATTGTGGGTATTCGGGTCCTTGCCGACGGTGCGCGGAAACGAACAAAAACAATTCTGTGTCTCATCTGAAGCGTCTTGGTACTCATGTGCAGGTCGTATTAAATGCTTCTCTCAAATGTGCCCATCATCCATGTCGCACTTGCATGATAACGAATGCATCGGGCGCATTCCGAATTTTTCCTCCATGCCTGTATCAAGACGGCGGTCGAGTCCCAATTCCCTTTCTCTAATTCTGTGATACAACCAATGGCTTACTTGTTGTCAGCATCCAACAGAGGGCAGGCACATTTCTGGCAGTCTATGGGTGTACCTATGGCAGGAAACCCATAGTGACCATCTACACAAAACTCACAACGAGCACCAGTGGTGTTATGATCACAATCCTGTGTTACAAAACAAAACACAATATCATTCTAATAAAGCACTTTTTGATTTGTTTTGTGACAAGAAGAGGCTTTCTGGTTAGATTTCGCTGGCATAGTGCACATTAGAATATGACAGTTGCTAAGTCAACTGGCTCACACTTTTTTTGTTATGAACCACTGAACGAAACGATCACAACCCAAAGGGTTGAACCAGTAACTAATGGTTACTAATGTCAGACCTGAAATTAACCTTAAGTGAAAAACGCTGAAAATGCTCAAAAAGGCTGAAAAACAGCGTAAAATTGGGGTAAAATGCCTGAAATTGGGCTGAAAATAAAAGGAAACATGTAAATTTGATCATCATAAAAAGCTGAAATCCGCTAAAAAGAGGAACATTTTCAGGTCTGTAATGTACACTATGTCAGCATATAAGGCTTTATGGTTTGAAAGAAGGTTAGGGTTAGAATTAGGGTAAGGATTACCAGAAGTAGAATCATAATTTAACACGTTCTGGTCCATGGAGGCCAAAGCTCAGGCATTATTGAAAATAATTATTACCTTGTACAAACATTAGGCTATGATATACTGAAAATACCAAAGGTCTAGCATACTTGGTTCTGAAGTTATGAAGTTTTGTGATGTCTATTTTTTATGTATTTAATTGTTTTTTTTTACTCCATATGTTTAAATTTATCTCAATTTCAAATTTGCCACCTTTGGTGTCACAATTTAACAATTTTAGCAAAAAGATAGCCTAAGGATTAGGAGACTGATTTGAAAGGGGGTGAGGGCAATGCTACACTTAATTTTATCTGTCAATTTATAGAAGCCATGAAGGAAAAGTACCACTAATAGTGTTAACTTCAATAAACATACAATTGGATTCTGAGACATAGATTGGATCAGTCTTAAAACCCCATGAGACCTACCTGCTGATTGGCCAAAAAGAAGTTTTCATCATCAATTGGACCAATCAGCATCATTGTTAGATTAATTTCACCACGCAAAAATATTGGGGTGAATTATTTGCAAAGCTCCATTCTGATTGGTGATTAAAGTGAAGATATCATGTAATTGACCAATCAGAGGCAATGTTAGATCGGCAGGTAGTGCTCAGGGGGTATTTACACTATATACTCACATAACATTCTCCAGTAAAGTCACTGCATTCCATAGCATGGTTATTACAGTCACAGCGCTCACAGCGGCCATCTTCCAGTCTGCCGCCAACTCGTCTGAAACCATACTCACAATCCTGATAAACAAAAACCAATGACCATAATAATGCTATTTAATTATTCTGCTAGCACCGCTTACGAATGAGATCACAGCACTGATGCCATTGACAGCATCTCTTAATATAGACGTATACATATGTAAACAAACAAGCAAACAAACAAATAAATAAATAATCAAACAACCTTCAGAGATCATTTTCATGTAACTATTACAATATTTTGTTGACCACATGAGTAAGGAAATTAGGAAATTAAGGAAATCACACAAACAACATACAAAATCACTTTTCAACTGATTATTTTTTCCTGAATTAACAATTTCATACGTTTCTGTTTTGAAACTGCTAATTTCAGGTTTAGACATGATTTTGACAATTTTGGAGTGCAAAAAGATGCACACAAAAATGAATACAGCTTTAAAATATCCACTCTTCTTTTATAAATGAATGAAAGCTGACTGACCTCACATGATAATCCTTCATAGGTGGGTGGACATTCACATTGCTCTACGCTTGTCAATGCATCAACACCATCAATGGACTCCTCCGATACCACATCCAGAATTACATCTTTTAATCTGAAAACATTCAAAATGTAGCATTATTATATAATTTTTGGCCTTTCACTTTCTTTCCTAGACAAGCGCATTTGAAACCAGGTGGTGGATGACATGATCGAGCCGGCAACTTGTGAAACCGCCCGGCCGTATGGCATTTTCAATATACTTGGTTAGTTTTGTGGGGTTCATTATCGAACCCCAACGGTTTTAGCTTGTATTTATATTATGTATTAACATAGGCATATTTGTTTGTGATATTTCAAGCGTTTTAAAATTTCAAAATAATCCCATTCAATAACACGGTTGACGATGAAAATTTACTGAATTTAGAGAATGCAATGCGGCCACCACCTGATTGAAACGATAACGTACTATTAGATTGTGTTAGATATTGAAACACTGCCTACCTGTCTACATCTCATAATGTGTGCATGAACAGTTTTCATCTCTTAATTGCACAAAATAATAATATGAGTGACATTATTGCCAGCCATGTTATCATTTATTTTTAGATATGATACAAAATGTGACAAAGATGTTTTTTCCTTTCGTAATTTTCCTTCATCAGCTGTGTAATTGAATTGGATTATTTTGAAATTTTGAAATGCTTACAATACCACAAACCAGGGATACAAGCTGAAACCGTTGGGTTTTGATAATGAACCCCATTAACTAACCTTCAAATTAATTAAATACAGCGCATATTGCAAATTGAACGGCGCATACCAGTGATCACGCAGCTGCAAAATTCGCTTCTGTGTTCCGAGTGTATGGCGACTAGTATGCACCAATAGAGAAAGCCAAAACCACGCTGGTTTATCGAACAAGAAACCAGATTTAAAACATTAATGGATGGAGCCTTTGTTCCTTGATCAACATACCAGCTTTCTGGATCAAGAAATCAGGTTTTTTTTATCACAACACCTGACACTCCATCGAGTAAACCAGGTTTCTCTTTTATTGCACAAAATATGTGCCATATGGCTGAGCGGTTTTACTGTCTCTGTCTATCATGTCGCTCGCCGCCTGCATTAAACAGATATTGCATAATACTGCCCTCATATGTTGAAAGCATCAAGCATGTAAGTTATCCTAGTGATATCCTAGATTGTCACATTGAAAAAAAAACGATTTACTTTTTAAACCATTTTTAAAACAATGTACTTCAGTTAAAAAACATATACTGTATATATTGTACAGGGCGTGTATTATTGTCATGTTAACCACATAAGAACTACCTGCCTATTGATCAAAAAGGAGTTTTCATTATCAATTGGACCAATCACCATGTTGGAATAATTTCACCACACCAAAAAAATTGGGGTGAATTATTTGCAAAACTCCATTCTGATTGGTGATTAAAATGAAGATATCATGTAAAAGACCAATCAGAGGCAATGTTAGATCAGCAGGTAGTGCTCAGGTCGTCTATATACCGACAAGGAAGAAAGGAAGAATATAACTTATCTGAATAAATACCCTACCTTGATTCTTCAGGACTAGAACTATATGTAGCCCTTATCAGTAATTTCTGCACTCCAGCCAATGCAGACATGAATTCGGCCTGAGTGGCCGGTCTACCTGTCACTCCGGCATCCAGGTCCACATCTCGTGACAGAATGTACCAATCTCTTTCCAGCATTTTGATCAGAACTGTTTCCTCTACATTAGGGAGCACCACCATAAAAGACTGGTATAAGCTTATCGTGTTACCCTGTAAAGTGGAAAACAGTGAAATTAATCATAATTACAAGTCATACTGTAAAAACTCGATAGTTAGCATATATGCTTACTATCGAGCGCTTTTGAAAACATGATATTGTACCAAATTCCGGCGCTTTACCAACTGAGATAATGGGGTTGAGACACACATTTGCAGGTTTACTTGTTCATATACTGTAAAACACTTTAATTTCGCGGGTACTTTATTTCGCGAATTGGCGATGATCTACATTTTCGCGAGTATTTAATTTTGCGAGTTTACAATTTCTATATAAGCTTACACCTACAAAGTATGCCAAATTTTGAACTCCATAGAATTCTGCACTAACTTTCATATTTCTATCCGTTTACATCGCTCTAAACACTGGATAAATTTCCCTTTTCTTGGCCTATAATGTACAATGAATATCTAGTAATTCAGATTAAACCTTGATTTTTTATATATTTTGTCATTTTGACTGTCTATTTTGATGATAGTTTTGCGATATTTTACCACTTCCAAGTTGGACCATCGGCCATATTTGATTACCTTATTCCCAATGCCCCTTGCCTATTACCCACAATGCTGTAAGAACTACCTGCCGATTGGCCAAAAAGAAGCTTTCATTATCGATTGGACCAATCAGCAACATTGTTAGAATAATTTCACCATGCAAAAAATTGGGGTGAATTATTTGCAAAGCTCCATTCTGATTGGTGATTAAAATGAAGCTATCACGTAATTGACCAATCAGAGGCAATGTTAGATTGGCAGGTAGTGCTCAGGGGGGTTAAAGATGGCCGATTTGATAAGAAAAATACCAGAAAATATATCAAAAAAGAATGTCAAAATAAGTCCAGAAGGACTGAAAAATTAACAAAATGGATGTGCACTAATAAAATTAAAATATTACTTTACCTCCATGCATCATGAAAAATTAATTTCATGCTGTATTCTGAGCGATGTAAATGGATATAAATATGATGGTTTGTGTAGACAGAATAAGCTTAAAATACATAAAGCTTGTTTTAAGCTTTCTGTGTGTGTTTTCAAGGATCAATTTCATGAGTATTTAATTTGGCGAATTTGTAGACTCTCATGAAATTCGCGAAATTAAATACCTCGCGAAATTAACTTGTTTTACAGTATAACTATGTGTATCAATGATTTGCTCAAAACCCTTAACAGTTTTGTGGACGGGGCTCTTCATGCTTGCACATTTTAAAAGCACTTGATAGTAAGCACATATGCTAACTATCAAGTTTTTATGGTATAACAATGGGTTATTCTGTATGGCTGCATAAGAGGTAAAATGCGTAAATCTATCAGCACCTATGTCTTGATCAAACGTGTCAAATGCTTATACCAATTCAGAAAGTGAGTGTTGCATCCATTTGCAAATTCTACATAATACACATTTTTAAGCACTGAACCTCACCATTTTGAAGTTGGTTCATCAGGGTCCATTTCACTAAACTTTTAAAACTTCCTAACTCGAGCAACCGTTCGTAAGGTTACAAATACCCAATACTAGACATAACTTTACGAAGGGTCCCTGTAGTAAATCCCTATTACTCATTTTTACAGAGAATTTGCATGGTTTTGCTACTTACAGATCATACGCAGGGTTCTAACATTTCAAAACTAGAACATTCCTCATATGAAATCACACCATGCCTTAGGGTTAAAATCATTACACAAGTGACAAAATGCCAAATTTGGTACACAGGTATTGGCATCACTGCATAAGTATGTTGAATACAGTCTATTACCAAACAAAATAATGGAAACCACCATTGCATATTGACTTAACCTCGTTGGGCTATTCCATTTAAAATCCACACTACCCCTGTGGAAGATTTTGGAAATATCTTCCAGTATGAATTTCAAATGAAATGAACACATTATAGGCAGTTCCATTTGAAACTTGGCCTCCATCTGTGACAGATTCAGGTTGAATCTTTCTCAGAGGGTGTATGAAATTCAAATGGAGCTGCATAATGTGCTCATTCCATTTGAAATTCATACTCCCCCTGTGGAAGATATTTCTAAAACATTCCACAGGGGGAGTGTGGATTTCAAATGGATTAGCCCATTTTGAGATGATGGCTGGTGTTATGCTTACCTCTAGAATGATATCAAATCCTTTGGTAGGCTGTGGTGATGGTGTTTGCTTTCTATTACTGTATGACACTGTAAACTGTAAGTTACCACCGTATGCTGTGAGCTGTAAACACACAAATTGACATTAATACAAATATGAGCAGCTTGATAATAATTAGATTTAAATATATCCTGTAAACCACCAAAAAAGCAGCATTACGAATGAGATCAGATCATTTGACGTGATAAAGTGTTCATACATACGTGCTATGTAACAGCATGCGTGATTGGCTGATAGGCGGGCATAAATGATGTTTATGCCCGGCTTTCCGGTTGTAAATAAGCCGCGCCAGAACCAATGGACGCTCGCGAGTAGGACATACGCATGTATGCTCGCGAGCTATTTGTGCAAAACGCGAATGATGTACGCGATGTTTGTGGGCGTCCAAACACGCCGAACTGAGCAAGTAAACATTTTCTTACAATCAGCGATGGAAAAACCTTTAAAAGGATAAGGAATTGGTAGTTTTTAGTCTAAAATGACGGTATTTTTTAGTTGTGGAGGAAAATAACAGCATGCAGAATGTTGCGTATGTATGAACGGGGTTCATTCATATATTTTCATGTCTAAACAATCGTTTAGTCATGAAAATATATGAATGAACCCCTAAATTAAGACCCTGTTTACACAGAGCCTGAAGTCAACCTTAGTTGAATTTGAACTCAACTTTATTTGTGTATAAACAGGGTCGTTATGTTTTGAACTCGGCTTCAAAAATTGACTTCTAATTACGACCTGAAGCAACTTCTATGGAATTCAAACTTGACTTTTCAATTAGAAGTCTAGTTCACTTATGGTTGTTTGAATCATAACCAAATGATGGCGTAAAAGTCAAATTCATAAATTGTTTTGAAGTTGATACCATGTAAATACCCCCATCAACAAATCATTTAACCCTTGGTTGCAATCTGAATTCGATGTTGCAATTAAAGTCGACTCCTCTCTATGTAAAAGGGGTCTATAAATGTGAGTCACTATTTGTTTATGGTGCCAACTCTCTAGTCCGAAGGTTCTCTAGTCCTAAGGCTCCTTAGTCCGAAGGTTCGCTAGTCCGAAGACGTAATTTACCATTCGCTAGACCAAATTCTGAAAAAGGTTCGCTAGTCCGAATATTGGGTTCTCTAGTCCGAGGGTTCGCTAGTCCAAATAATAAATAAGGTTCTCTAGTCCGAATATAGAATAAGGCTGGCTAACCCTAACACTTATTCTATACTCGGACTAGAGAACCTTCGTATTAGGGAACTTAATTTGGTTTTCGGACTAGGGACCCTTCAGATTAGAGAAAATTCAGACTAGCAACCCTTCGGACTAGAGAGAAGTTACATTGTTTGTGGCTTTGCTGAAAAATGAATCTAAAAATCTAATGAGCTTTACAAATTGGTGGTTATCTGGGGGAGAGAGAGAGGCAGAATCCTCATTGATACACTCTACACAATAGGATCCACAACATGCCCATCTATCAGGGCACAGTTATTTAACCCCAATACATTTGCACATTCATTGAATGACCTTTGACAATTTGGGTCCAAAAACTCATACTCTGCAACTTGAGGTCAAATTTCCCACTATGATTGTTTAATTGAGGTTATTGAACTATGCCATTCGGATGAGGCGATTGTGGTTCATAGTGACACTAACCTTGTTTCCCAGAAACTCTTGTGGTGCAAACCAGTAGTATTTCACTGTGTCTAGTATGTCCATAGCTTTCTGATGGTTGATAGATATTACATTAGGTCCAGCCACTGCAGGGTACAGATACGCTGAGGCACGCATATCTGTGATGAACCAGCCATTCATTTGTGTAATCTGTCAAAATTATATCAAAAATGTGTTTAATGGGTTGCAACTTGACAAAAAACAATTGTGCAAAATTTTATTACTAACAAAAATATAAATAATGAAAATATAACAAATTAAAACTAGTATGGTACATCTAATCATTGGAACTCGACTGTTAAAGTTTAGCAGTCAAGTTAGTTCAATTGATAAGACATTCAACTATGGTGCAAGATGTTGCAAGTTCGAACCCTGGCAGTGGTTTAGTATGCTCTTATGGAAAAATTGAGCTAGAGGATATCATGAGCCCAGATCAAGCTCAGCTATAAAACAATTCCACTGCACTTTGATCTAGAAATCTGCTCTCATATTTTTTATCCATTTCAGATCAAATTCTAGTGAAACAAGATGCAACATAAATCCTATAGAAAACAACCTGATATAGGCCTAAAGTAGAGTCCGAAGTTTACCCTTTCTAAAATCTATTTTCCGTGTTGTAATCCGTGTTGTAAAATTTGTAAATCTGTGTCTTGAATAAAGCTTAAAATGCATAAATAATGATATTACTGTCACAATAAAGTGTTCACTATCGCGATCAATATGCTCCGATTGGAATATTCTCTTAATAATAGGCCGACTATTACAATGTTTGGAGGGATATAGGGGGTTCATGCCTTGGTAATATACCTTTAATTCGGTATTATTAAACAGTATTTTTATCATAAAAATTGACATGCACAACTCATGATTGTTTTTAACATTTATTTCTCTTATCTTTTAACTATTTTTGTCACATCATACAAAAATGTCATTTTCCGTGTTGTACCTCCGATTCCCTGATTTTTTTCCGTTTTCCGTAAAACGGAAAACTTCAGACTCTAGCCTAAAGCTCATAATTAGGACCCATACCCCTGGACCATATATACTTATTAACATTGACATTATATTTAAAATCCACACTACCTCTGTGGAAGATTTTGGAAATATATTCTGAATTTCAAATGAAATGAACACATTATAGGCAGTTCCATTTGAAACTTAGCCTCCCTCTGTGGAAGATTCGGGTTGAATCTTTCTCAGAGGGTGTATGAAATTCAAATGCAGCTGCATAATGTGTTCATTCCATTTGAAATTCATACTCTCCCTGTGGAAGATATTCCCCAAATCTTCCACAGGGGCAGTGTGGATTTTAAATGGAAGAGCACATTGAACATTGTGTACCTTATCAATACCCCATGGTATACTCTGACATTCAGTCGTGATGCCAAAACAGAAGCATGTAGTACAACCATCCACGTTATCTTCAGACAGGTTGAAATGGTCCGCTTTACATTGGTCACAATTCTCTCCTTCAACATTAGCCTACGAAGAAAAAGCAAAATATAAGGGAACATTGTGTTAATGTTGATAAAAGTATCCATATCTAAGGACAGCATAATGGTTGAATGTTAGGAGGTATAAGGTGATGGTGGAGGGGTGATGGTTTCAACAGCAGCCATGATGGACAACAAGCTCCTGAAGTGAAAGAAAGACATGGGCATATTTCCCGCGTTGCCACATTTGAGTTTGGTTGCCAATCCATGCTTGTCCTCGCAGGTTTTTATCCGGGTGTTCCGGTTTTCCTCCTGCTTCTGAAATCGGACCTATTCCCGTATGTCCCATCATATTTGGTTAGCATCACTTTAATTTAGTAGCCTCTAAGCACTATTGGGTTTTGCCTGTTTTGGCTGAAGATTGTAAAAAAAATTCTGTATGTGCATGGACATTTAAAACAGACCATAAACAAGTACTTTCCACAAGGACTTCCATAATACCATTATTTTGGTCTTGTTTACTACCATAAAACAACAGAAAATAATCGTTATTTTAAGTTTACTGCACATTAGAATGTAAGGATCTAAAGTGCAACCAGATAAATTGTCTATTTTGTTAATTTTGTGATATTATTGTAAATGTTTCCATCAATAAATGTTTTTTCCTTCAGCAAATACTTTGAAAATGTTGTTTTTTATAACATATTAAAAACTTCAGAATGCCCCAATGTGTAATAATGTTGCTATTTATCTTATTTACTAACATTGATGATATTTGTCTACAAAGTTCCTATCCTCTTCTATATAGTGGCCAATCGTATGGGTATTTGGTCACACTTGGTGGTCTTGGTATGGTAGCACCCAATGGCCCATGTGCGTATTTATAAATACATATTTGCAAATATAGTTGAAGCTAACTAACTATTGGTAAGGAATATGCATGGAGCAGGCACCTGCACCAGGCCCGTACACAGGATTTTTTTGGGGGTGCTGATTTTGAAAAAGTGGACCTTTTTTCCAAGGGGGGAGGGCAATTTTGTAAAAAGTGGACTTTTCCTCAAAAATTTGGACCTTTTGGCCAAAAAGCGTAAAACCCTATTTTTTTGATCGCTAAGGCCATAAATTATCATATTTTGGGACTTTTTGTATACTTTTGCACATTTGGGGGGGGGACCTGACCTGCACTATTCTTTTTGAATGCTCTGTAGTTGTTTTCTTGTTCATGTCTGATGTCAACCACCCTAAGTATGCATACTTTTGTAATGGGTGTATATCAAATGGGTGTAATACCCATTTCTGCCAAGAGAAATTAGTCCCATTTAATTTAGCAGTGTATGCAGGTTGTACACACAGGAGATTGCAGGCTTTCAGTGTCACATGAAATTACACAATAGAGGTTTAAAAACTTACAACAGGGATATGCTTACAAAGTTGGCACAAAACTTGCAGACAAAATTAGGTCCCAATATTCTCATGGGCATGTATGCCAAGTATAATGTCTGTAATCATGAATATGACAAAACTGTTTTACATTTTACAAAACACCATTGACATTGGGAAAATCTCTAAAGACATCCAAAATTTGACACTTAGTCAGTGATTTTTGCTATTTGATCAATTCTCAATATTTTCACTTATAAAAAGAACTCATGCATAAACATTATGTGCAAGTTATACATTATTTCTGATGAAAGGCTAGACAAGATCAGTCTATGAGACTACATTATGTAGGTTCCATGCATTATCCTATCCCCTTGTCTCTCCTGGCATACCAGTGGCGTAGCTGCCGGGGGGGCTTATTGCCTATTTGGGTCTCCGCCCCCTAGTGCAAGGAAAAAAGAGGAAAAAGGAGGGAGAAAGAGGAAAAAAGAGAGGAGAGAGGGAGAGGAGGGGCAGAGAGATGGGGAATCCATACGATATGCAATACCATACGATTATTATCAATAAGCCTGGCAAAATTGTCTATTTGGGCACCGCCCCCCCAAGTACAGGGAAATTTGGTGGATTTGGGCCCCCACCCCATACAGGCTTGCCCCCTCCCCCTGGAAAAAAATCCCAGCTATGCCGCTGTGGCATACCTATATTTTCATAAATGGACTTTTCGAATTTTACTATTACCACACATTTATCATCAATGTAAATAATATTAGTCATCTATGCCATCAGTTACACACATCCATCTGTATGACTAGATAAGATTTCATCAGTCTAATTACATCTGAAATCTATCAACACAATCAGTGTTAGCTAGTGTTGATTAATGCTCTTTGTGCTAGCCATATTAAAAAAAGTCCCAAGTTTTGAGATATTTTCTAAAAATTTCAAGAACAATTTTAAGAACCACTGGACCAATACTAGGCTTGTTTGTACTCATTTTAATGCATTTTGCATGCTGATTCCAAATATGGTCATGAAAATTTACAATTCAAATATTTTTTGAATTTTTTAAAAACTTGTCATCTGCAGTCATTCATTTCATATTAATTAACAGCACCATATCACTACCTCATGTATGCATGACAACATCACATATTATATATCCGCTGTTCCAGTAAGAAGAGGCACAATGGGCTATTCCAATTAAAATCCACATACCCCCTGTGGAAGATTTTGGAAATATCTTCTACAGAGGGAGTATGAATTTCAAATGGAATTAACACATTAGCAGCTCTATTTGAAACTCATCCTCCCTTTGTGGGAAGATTCAAGTTGAATCTTTCTCAGAGGGTGTATGGAATCCAAATGGAGCTGCCTAATGTGCTCATTCCATTTGAAATTCAGATATTTCCAAAGTCTTCCACAGGGGTAGTGTGGATTTTAAATGGAATAACCCAATTTTTGTATGTGCAACGTCAGTAAGCAGGTCTTCAACATGAACTCTAATTGTTCCTATGAAACCCTGATGAACCTCACACTTATCCTGTTTATCTTGTCGATCCATGCAGACAGACATGAATATCATCCCATTTGTATGCTCTGCGCTGCGTGCTATCCATGTGCTTCAACGGAAAAAGTTCCAAGTTTTGAAATATTTTCTCAAAATATCAAGAGCTATCTTAAGAACTACTGAATCAATACTTGGCTTGTTTGTACTCATTTTAATGCAATTTTCATGTTGATTCCAAATATGGTCAGGAAAATTTACATTTCTGAAATTTTTAAATTTTTAAGAAATTTTTGAAACATGTCGTCTGCAGTCGACACCCGCGTGAAGAGAATTAATAGACATATCTCCTGCACCTGGTTTACCTGCTCAACTACACTATTGAATGTTTCGTCTGATAAAAAAATTGTGATTTGACTTCCAAGACTTGGCAGCTGTCAAAGCAGGGAAAAAAACAATTAGGATTTGATGACAAATACACTACCATTTACAGAATTATGCACCGTCTAGTCTTCAACCATAGGTAGTGAAGGCTGCTTCAACACCTTTTCTGTGCAGGGTGTAACTTCATTTCACATACAGCATGTTTCTACTGAGCAAGCGGTTACAGGTTACAGGGTGATGCGAGGAATATGCGGTAATGGTTCCAGTAGAAACAGATCAGGTGAAGGTGAATGCAGGGTGATGCGAGTGAATCCATCAACCACCTTTTGAGGTGGTTAATAGTGTTGAATTTGAGGTAACATTCTCAGTAGAAACAGACCGAGTGCAGATTTGGTGGGTGACACAGAAAGTTAGCATACTACAATACAGCATAAGCATTCAAATCTGACCTTAAATCATGAAAATATTTTCTGGACTTTCGCCTTCCCTACTAAATACATGAGTAGTGAATTGTTACCCTACATTTGCAGCCCAGTAGAAACGACCTGGTGAATGCGAGAGGCTTAAAATGCAGGTGAAGGTGAATTTGCGGTAATGCGAGGTGCTCAGTATAAACATGCTGATAGATATGATCTCTCCAATTATGATTTCTGTCGATGTCACTGTTTTGAAACTTGTGCAAAACATGTGAAGTTAGACTTGTATTTAGAAGTATCCCCAGGAAGTATCCCAGTATCAAGTGTTAGTATATTGCAAGGAATATAAAAGCCGGAAGAACTAATTAATTAATTCACTCCAACAAACCCATTTTGGGTGGGCGCTTTTTTTTTTTATTGTTTACATAATTGCATATGTAAAAAATGCCCAAAACATTCATCCATCATCATCAGTATGAAATATGTTTCAAACCCTGATCCAGATTTGCATGGGCAGTTAATAACCTCAGTTTGCTTGTTGTTAAGTCACTGATGGGCGCTTATAGGGGCATGGGCAGTTGATGGAACAAATATAGTAAATGTTTGTTGTAGCTACTATAGTATACTGACGTACTGTTGGTTCATATTAGATATCATAAATGTCTGGGACATCATGCGGACGTTTTTAAGTTAACGGCTTTGAGTACTGTAGCTTTCTTTAATACTCACTGGTATGCCAAAATCCCGGGCCAAAATACTATAGAGAAGGTTGGGAGCCACAGGGTACTTGCTTTTCACAATTAGCTTCTCCTTTATTAATAAAATTAATTTAAAAATGACTACTATAGCTGTGTTCACATTGTCAGATGTACGCCCGGTGGAACTTGGTCAGCGCAAGTTGCTATGAGTAGCAGTAGGCGCTGCCAGGAGTAGTGACAATGTGAACGATGGTCAGCATAAGTTCCGCCAGGCATACGTCCGACGATTTAAGTCAGGAGTAGTGAGCTGGGTGTAATCTCCGCCAGGCGTAAGTTGCAATGTGAACGCTGCTACGCCTGGCACCCGGTGTAAGTTTGCTTTTTTTGGGGTGGAAAATTACATATCGCATGGTTGAAAAAGGTCACGGACACGCCAGATGTGGCAGCTGATGTTTACACTGACCAGAAGTGAATGCTTGGTGGAACTGGTCGGCATAGTGCTAGGAGTAGGCTAGGTGTGGACACACAGTGCTAGTAGGAGTAGGGAAAATATTTGTGGAATTTTTATCAATGTTAGCTTAAGTTTACACTGTGTGTAACTCAAAGTGTGAACACTACTAAAGATACTACCCTTGGACACAAAAGAGCCCAGGTCCACCAATAACGCATCATTAATATCTGTATATTTATGAACACATTAACAGCACGCACATACAATGTGATCGCCATGGGGCGTGTGCAGGTATGTGAGGGATGCTTATGATATTAACTCATATTATTCTATTAACACAAAGTATGTTCATTTTATCACTTACTTCTATGCCTGCTGATATACCCAAGCTCCCGCACTCTGCGTATCCGCTGGAAGACATGCATGCTTGATGGAAATTTCACAAAATTGGGGTGTTTGCTAACAAGCATGAATAACCTACCGCGGATACACAGGGGGAGTCGGGGGCCAGGTGATATACACAGACTTGTGCCTAAACATGGATACACAGGGGAGTGTGGGGGCCCATACACAGACTTATCTGTGTCCTTTTAGCTCATATTACTTTTGTCTAACTCTTTAAACTGCAACTATAGTACAATCAAGAAAACCAACAAAAGAAATAGAACAAAGGCTAAATTAAACTTTGGCACCAAACTTTTACTTGTCTTCCATAACCCAGCAAACACAAAACATTTTACAGAAAATGTTTAAATGACGGGTTATATGAAGGGTATAAAACATTTTAATAACATTCAAAAACATTTCTGAAAACTTTAGATGCAAAATATTCTAACAAAATGTTATTTAAGTGTTGACAAAATGTTTGCCAAAAAATATTATACAATAATATTTTGACAACATTTTTGAAATGTTAGTTGCAGCATTTTTTCATTTCAAATGTTTTAAAATATGTTCATGACATTAATATACCCAGACATTTAAATGTTTTTAAAATGTTTAGACCAAAACCTAAACATTTGTTTAACATTTCAAAAACATGTTTGCTGGGAAGATAGCATTAACTAATTGTGACTGAGCCGTGATTCACCCCAATCAAGTAACACACAAATTGTGGAGGTGTCGAAATATTTGGACAACTTGTGTGCCGCCGGCCGCCAACAAGGCCGATACCTGCCAATGAGCTTCTAAACACTAATTCCTTAAATAATGATTCATCTGCAATCAGATTTGTTAATTTATCACAAAAATTGAAGATGGCATTCAAACACTAACGAATAAAAAACATCCCTGCTGCCACTGCACATGGCTGAAGCATCACTGTCATGTTCTATCTCTTTGACAACTTAACTTGTATACCATTGACTGGTAATGCTTAATAACATTTCAGGACAGTGTAAGAGGTGGCCAGTGGTGTGGTAGAAGAGGTTGGCTAATTGAAGTAATTACCATCGTTTGGCTTTTGTCTCCTTTTTAATAAATCTAGTCTCTATTTAATACATGAGATGGGAAATGCTGAATCTTAGCATATCTTGTGTTTGAATTTTATCAGCAGTGGCATAGCTAGGGGTTGTGGGTATATAAGGATACATAATAGTGCCCCCTCCAATCCTTGAAACAACTGCATCGCTTGGAGGGGGCGCAGAATCGTGCTGAATTGGTCAATTTGTCCCCCTCCCTAAGGGTTGTGCCCAGGGCACATTATTATAAAGCTTCTTATTGTCTGATACTATGTGGGATACTACAAAAGTGGACATTTTTTGCGGTACATTAATTTCGCGCGCAACACAGCTACCGCAAAAATAAAAACATACGAATATGTTCTTTTAATGTATAGGTATATGTAAGAAAACTCAAAATCACAAAATTAAAAACATACCACTTTTACAGTACACTATAATTGAATATACTTCATTATGTTTCAATGTTAAGCCAATTTGATCACAAGTCTCTTATTATATCTACTAATGAGTTGAGTCCAGGTTTAAATATTCAGTTGTTTGTCACAGTCACTTCCATATTTAATATTATAAGTAAATTTGTTGAAATGACCACTCATCAAGTTAATGTGTGAGATTATGTTAAGATCACATGCTGCTAACCACGCCTAATTTGGCAATTTTGATAGATTAACTAACTAACGCACACTCTTTTCCAACACACCCACAATAAGTTGAAAGTCACACAGAGCTACAACTACAATCAGGGTTGCCAAAAGGTTTCATCCCAAATTCACGAGTCAAATAATCAAAACGTCGCCCAATTTTCTCTTAACCATTGGTTTCTATGGGACAGGAAACTATTGGAAGTTGTGGGAGCCAATATTGAAAAGTCGCCCAATTTTTTTCTTAACCATTGGTTTCTATGGGACAGGAAAATGTCAAAAGTCGCAGGGAAAATCTTCAACAGTCGCCCAATTGGGCTACCAAATCGTGGGTTTGGCAACCCTGACTACAATACTGTCCACTGTCAACTGTGCATATTGGGCTATTCCATTTAAAATCCACACCACCCCTGTGGAAGATTTAGCTAAAGTCTACCACAGAGGGAGTATGAGTTTTGAATAGAATAGACAATTGGATAACTTCCACTTGAAATACTCACTCCAGTTGCGGAAGATATAGGTAAAGCCATAATACAGGGGGAGTATGGGTTTCAAAATGAATAACCCTTGACCAATTACATTTGAAAAACATACTCCCCTGTGGAAGATGTTTCCAAAATCTTCCACAGGGGTAGTGTGGATATCAAATGGAATAGCCCATTCAGTGACTGTAACAGAATAACTGGATTTACTCTCTCAACTTATGTGGTTGTACATTGTTTAGAAAATAAATTTCCATAATAAAATATCTTTGAAGTGTTTGACATTGAATTAGAGTGTAAGAATAGTAAAAACTGTTTATTTTAATGGCAATGTCATCATGCAACCCACATAATATAAATTTATTTTACAGACACTGAAACTTTGGTTAATGTCAGCTGAAGGAACAGGCCAATTAGTTGAAGTTATCCAGGCTCGCCAAGATATGTTGGCTTCAAGTTTTTCAAACTGATTACTCAAGTCCAAAATACAGTGTTTACCTAATAAAATAATTATTAGTTTTGATAGTAACCAGGAACTTGTACAACAGGAGGGCATTAATGCTCATGCCAGTAGTACTGACAGTGGTCTGAAATGGGACTACAAAATGCATGGTGAAAATTGTCTCCTTTAAGACCCTAAAGACCGTATGCACAAAAGAGATAGATCAGGTCTAAAGTTAAACCTGGCATAAGTGGAATTTAGTACCAAGAGAAAGAACGTATTCCTTAACATTTTCTTAAGATATTTTGTATTATTTTTTGAACTTTGCATTTTAAATCTTTAAAATTTGCTAGCTACTCTAGGAAGGAAATAAGAGTAAAGGACCATTCCTGATGGAACTAAATTCCACATAGACCAGGTCTAACTTTAGACCCGGTCTAACTTTTTTGTGCATACAGACCTAAGTGAGGGTCTGAAAATGAAGTGAGGGCGGATGACGGGAAACTCAATATCGACTTTCATTGGCCACATAATATAATTTAAATTTTAAAGTTTTAATGGATGGGAAGGAAAGAAGGAAGAAGATGAAGAGAATTTTTTTTCTCTCAGGTGCAGATTTGAGCCTAACCCCTCCTGTGCTATATAGACCACAATTTCCCAGGAGTTTCAATTTTTTTGATATCATTTCTATTCTAAGACTTCCACTGTGATTTTGATACCATTAAGGAGATTTACTACAATTTGATATCATTTTAATGAAAACTTGTGATTTTGAGTACATATCTTAAAATCCTGTTTTCTGCCTAAAGTGAGTAATCCTGCTTGAGCATAGGATACCGGCTGGCCAACCCAAGATAAACAAGTTTCAGTACTTGTCAATGTTTGAAAGAACAAACAGGGCAGTCCACATTAAAATCAAGAAAGAATATAGGCATGGAAGTATGTACCTTTTTGTTAATGATGGCCATCATATAAACATTCACATATCGTCATTGGGCAGGAAAAACCTCCTATGTGTCATTGGCCCCTGAACATGTTTAAAGCAAAAGCTCCTATGTAACCTTTTGGCAGTTTGTTTTAAACATGTTCAAGAGCCACAATCGCATAGGAGGTTTTTCCTGCCCAACGACAATTATGACTTTTCTACTGTTGTTGACTTTTGAACCTACATCATGTAAACAAACAGAAAAATAATCCAATACTACAAATTCTTAGGAATATTATTATTCACTAAAACATAATGCACATGTTTAGTCACTGCCATATGTTTCTTGTTATTTCTACATTTTGCTAACACATACTCAGTTTTGACAGATCACATACTTCCATATAAATAATCATATATTTCCTGAAATATGCCTGAGGAAATATGTCTTCATTTTTGTGTGACCCTTAAGGGTATCCGTAGGGAGAACACTTTGTTTTACGGCCAGGTCTGGCCAGGTGCATGTTTGTTCGCAGTCTACAGGTGTAACTAGGTTGTTGTATATTCTATAATTTTCCTGGTGTGTTAACTGTGATTACATCTAGACACCAGTTTATTTTTTATTTGAACGGGACCCTAATTTAATGAGAAAAACGCCGAAAAAGAGAGGCCCGGCAAAAGCCGATTTGCAGACAATTTTGTAGCTACAGACAGCTCGTATCCCATATAACAACTACGGAAACCAATCAGTGCCAGAAGTGTTGATTTATATTTCATCCACTTAGGTTTGGCTTAACCCACTAAAAGGTAAAACTTTAAGGCTGATCATTAAATGTAGTGTGTGTGTAAAAGTATATTTCTCAAAATGGAGGAGAGCGCCTATGACTATTGTCCGTTCTGTCTACATGGTCTATGATAATTATTTTCTTACCGAAATATATTCACTTAAGGGATGGGGTATGAACGTTTGGACAGTATTTATTTTAGGACATTAGAGCACATCAGACATATCGAATTGCATTCTGAATCGAAGAATGTCCTTCTGATATCAAATAATTTTGATTTTTTGAAATTCGCAATTTAATACACATTTTATGGCAAATCATTAAAATTGATATTTTTGATATTTAACAGTACTTGAAGTAAACTTTATAAATCTGATGATTTATACTTAAAGTGTATGTAGGTGGGATGAAAGCGACGATCAATTGAAAATTTTGACCTTTCGTATTGAAGATATGGATTTTTTCCCAAAACACCAAAAAAAATTAGGTCTTTTTGGGAAAAAATCCATATCTTCAATATGAAAGGTCAAAATTTTCAATTGACCGTCGGCTTTTCCTCCCTGCTACATACACTTTAAGAATATATCATTAGATTTATATAATTTACTTCGAGGACTGTTATATATCAAAAATTTGAAAAATATCAAATTTTTATAATTTGTCATAAAATTTGTATTATATTGTGATTTAAAAAATGAAAATTATTTGATATCAGAAAGACACATGCTTCAGTATTCAGAATGCAATTCGATAGGTCTGAGGTGCTCTCATGTCCCACAAAAAATACTGTCGAAACGCAATAAACGCTCATTTTGGATCCCTTAACACAGACCACGGTTGCCAAACAAATGAGGGCAACCGCGGGTCAAATCATTGAAAAGTCGCCCAATATTTTTTTTATCAACCGTTGGTTTCTATGAGATAAAAAACTACCAGAAGTCGCGTAAGCCAATGTTGAAAAGTCATGCAATATTTTTCTTAACCATCAATTGGTGTCTATAGGACAGGAAATTGTCGCGAGGAAAATCTTCAAAACTCATCCTATTGACCTAGGCCTATTACATCGCTGGGTTTGGCAACCCTGCAATATATACAGTTATATAACATCGCACCGCATTGTGAGGTGAACGAACTGAATGTTGACATTGTATTCAGGATTTAAAACAAGAACTGTCTTTAACCAGACAATGCGGTTGGTATAAAACATAGCGTGTGATATCATGATATCAACTTCAAAATCTAAAACAAAAGTAAAGAAATAATTTAGGCTAAATAAATAAACAGCGTACAGCAGGTGCTATCTTATCAATAATGATAAGAGGAACATGAAAAAACCAGCAGAGAGCATGCACCCCAGTAAAGAGTTAAATAAAGCAAGGAAAAATCATAATGTGCAGAAGGCCTACTTTTCGGATGATATTCACAGAAACAAAAATAAAGAACTAAAGATCTAAAAACAAAAGTAAAGAAAATGAGGGCGAAATAAATAAACAGCGTACAGCATGTGATGACTTGTCAATAACGATAAGAGGAGCATGTACCTCAATAAAGAGTTTAAATAAAACAAGGAAAATCATAATGTGTAGAGGCCTACTTTTCGGATGATATTCACTGAAACAGAAAAAAAGAAATAAGTTTAAAGAATTATATATTTTAAGATTAGATAATGAACAATCATACATAAAAATGTGACAGGTGTCTGATGATATTTATACACGACGAGAAAAAAATAAAGAACTACTTAACACGCGACATAAATAAATAGCCATATTTTATGAACGAACTGAATGTTGACATTGCGGACCAGGATTTGAAACAAGAACTGTTTTCAAAAAGAAAACGCGGTTGGTATAAAAACATAGCGTGTGCTATCATGATATAAACTTCAAAATCTAAAAACACAAGTAAAGAAATAATTTAGGCGAAATAAATAAACAGCGACAGCAGGTGCTATCTTGTCAATAATGATAAGAGGAACATGAAAAAACCAGCAGAGAGCATGCACCCCAGTAAAGAGTTAAATAAAGCAAGGCAAAATCACAATGTGCAGGAGGCCTACTTTTCGGATGATATTCACAGAAACAAAAATAAAGAACTACGTTAGTACGTTTAAAAAATTATATAATTTGAAATTAAATAATGCAAAATCATACATAAAAATGTGACATGTGTCTGATGATTTATTATACACTTCGACCAAACATTTAAAAAATACTTAACACGCGACATAAATAAACAGCCATCTATCAAGAATGACAAGAGGAACATGAAAAAAAACCACCTAATATATGAGAGCATGCACCCCAATAAAGAATTGCTTTAAAATAAAACAATGAAAAATCATGACATGTGAAATGTATGTTGATACACTTATAAATAATACTCAAGGGTGAAATAAAAAACACCTTATCTACCGATATTTCCACAGTTAAACATACTCAGTGATCACTTGTACTAAAACAAAAATAAAGAAATACTTCACAAATGATAAGAGGAACACATAAAAAATAAATAAGTGAGCATGTCCCAAAAAAAATTAGTAAAAGATAAAATAATGATAAAACGTATAAGAAGGGGCAAAATATTTGTCATAAAAACTTATTAAATGCTCATTTGCTCTAAGATATTTGTTTGCAATTTACTCCTAGTTTATCATTTATTTATTATTTATCTAGGCTTATATATCTTTTATTTATTTATCTATTAATTTATCTATTTATCAATTTATTTCAATATCATTATTATTAAGTGCCTATTTATAATGATATTTAAATCTATCAACATTATGCTTACGTCATCCAGGAGTTATTATCCCACTTGAAATCGCCATATAAACACAAATTAATAAAGAAATACCCAATGGGTGAAATAAAAAGCATGATCTATCTTTTCAAGAATGAAAAGAGGATATAAAATATAACAGAGCATGTCCTATAAACATGATAAAGAATTATTTAAAATCGTACAAATGTGAAACATGTAATATGACATATACTTAAGGGATCTGGAATGAGCGTTTTGAGCGTTTCGACAGTATTTTTTGTGGGAATGAGAGCACATCAGACATATCGAATTGCATTCTGAATACGAAGAATGTCTTTCTCATATCAAATAATTTTCATTTTTTTTTGAAATTCACGATATAATGCAAATTTTATGACAAATTATTAAAATTTGATATTTTTCAAATTTTTGATATATAACAGTCCTCGAAGTAAATTTATAAATCTAATGACATATTCTTAAAGTGTATGTAGCTGGGACGAAAAGCCGACGATCAATTGAACATTTTGACCTTTCATATTGAAGATATGGATTTTATTTCCCAAAAGACCTATTTTTTTGGGGAAATCCATATCTTCAATACGAAAGGTCAAAATTTTCAATAGATCGTCGGCCTTTCCTCCCAGCTACATATACTTAAAGAATGTATCATTAAATTTATAAAATTTACTTCGAGGACTGTTATATATCAAAATATCAATTTTAATGATTTGTCATAAAATGTGTATTACATTTAATTTCAAAAATCAAAATTATTTGATATCAGGACATTCTTAGTATTCAGAATGCAATTCGATATGTCTGATGTGCTCTAATGTCCCACAATAAATACTGTCCAAACGTTCATACCCCAGCCATTAACATAAAACAAAATAAAACGGTCATGATAATATGACATTAAGGGCGAACACCACTAATGAAGCGTCTTGGTTGAAAATGCACGTGAAAATTAATGTCTTTCTTTGCTCAATTTGAGGCCTTTTGGCTCTCACAGTTGCCTGATGTACCCGTTACATTTTATTAAGAAACAAGGTAGTATAGTTTCTCTCCATTGATTTTGCAATAGCGTCTCCAGGAGGGGGGCTCAGAGGGCTTTCAGATTTATGCGGTGGGGGGGCTTAATGGCTAAAATCGCCAAAACCGCCTGATTTTACATATCCTCTAGCGTTGGTTGTCAGTAGATTGCAGTCACTCCTCATCAAGTGTTGACAAAGACAACAGTGGTTGTTGAAACGCATACACAGTAAGTGCATTTTCTTGGATCAGATACTACGAACTCTGGTTTACTAGTTTACTCTACCGATCCTGATGAATTTGTTCAATCAATAACGATATCTGGGGACCAATCACAAGCCAGATTCATTTAAAGATGCATTACATCATGACCAATTTTAGTTAGGCCAGAAATTGGCCTAACTCTCCATAGAATCCCGTGTTAAAAAGTTATCCATAATCCAAAGTCAGTAGTCCACTTGGGAAGCTAACAAACAGAGGGCGACGGTGACTGAAAAGATTAGATGTGAAAATCTATCAATTATGCACAAATAATAATCGGAGTTTTAAGCTTAAATGCAATAGCCAGAAGCACAATTGGCAAGTGGAGTACGGAGAAGTCTAGCTACACCCTGGAAGGGAAAAAACAGTATTTGAAACGAGGAAATGTGCAATATGACTTAATGTAATACATTAGAAAAGGCTTAAAAGGCAACTATTAGGCCCTGATTCATATTTAATCATCATTTAGGCCTGTAAATTAGATTGTCTGTGTAAATTTAGCAGGATCCGACTTTTTATGACGACTTTCAAAATGTGTTACATTTCAGAAACACCAAGCTGTTTGTGAGGTGGCCGTTAGCTGTATGGGTTATAGGTTGAACTTTTTACAATATTTCTGGAAAAAAAATCCTGAAATCCATATATTAATTTTTACAATGGATGTCGTCATCTGACCTTCTGCTTGCAGAAAGGGAAGTTTTGAAGAACTGAGTTGTTTTCCGGCCCCTGTCTGTACAGAAAGTCAGTGGGGTTATTTACTGGTGTGCACCCTAAAAGGCCCTTGTCATAACCAATGGTGGCGGCATGATTTTTCCCTGCATGAGGGTTTAGGGAAAATTAAATTATATGTCTAAACTTGAGGTTGCATGTGTAAAACATGGTCTTTTTTAACGCATGTTTGGGGTATTGAAATGATATTTTTGGCTTGCACAATCATGGTAAAGATCCATGTCATACATAAGAGATTATAGGACATACAATACTTGGTAGGCCTAATGATAATGCGTAAACTTTGTACCTGTTAGGGAACTGAAATCAGACTGAAAACACAAACGCGTCATTCGAGGCTCTGTCTCACCAGTTGCATTTACAAGGCCCTTGTTATAACCAGTGGTGGCGGATGATTTTTTTCTGGGGGAAGGGTCACACAAGGTTCTGAACAGAAACGTCACATACGGACCAACCCACACTACCGAGAACCGCGAATGCCGAGAACCGCGAAAGCCGAGAACCGCTCTAGTTTGATATCTCATTGTTCGCAGTTCTTTCAAGTCCCGGTATATGTCAATGCCAACCTTTATTTAAAGGATAAGACCTTACTTGCATGACATGATATTCGAGAACTCTGCTAGATTATCACAGTTCCAATAAAGTTTCAATAATCGGGACACATTTAAGACAGTTGTAGTTGGTTGATTTTAATTGAGAACCCATTTGGATTGAACTCTCAATTGGTAAAGTCTTCACAAATGATTGCTAATAAATGAATGCAAGGGAGATAAAATTCTATCACCTACAATCAGGACATGGTATTGGAGGCACTAAGGCTAGTTAAATAAATAGTTAGTATTATGTTTCTGTTGCCGTTGCAAATAATTAAGACAAGCAGAAAAAGAGATCCTGTCCCGGAATCGAACCCAGGACCTCAGGTTTACAAGACCTGTGCCTTAACCACGGGATTAGGCTGGTTGAAATTTGAACCAATAAACGGTCACTTAAACTTATCTCCTCTAGCTGTTATTTAAACCAATTCTTCTGTGTACAATGAGCGTATTAATAGGTACAGTGGTTCTTGATGTTCTTGAAGAAAAGCTGTAAAATCAGAAGCTGCTTATATGCACCTACACTGAAATATGTTGACTAACATAAGTGCGGAGACCACACCTGCTTCTGTGTCTATTTGTCACATAAGCTTATAATTCACATGATTACAATCACGGAGTAGATCCTTTCCTAATAGAGATTACAAAGCATGCTTCTCATAGTGTCAATTCATGATCAACAAACTAAGTCATTGCCTTCCCTTGCATTATTTCCTTCATCTTGACAGATTGAAAGCTGTTAGAGTTCAGTGTCAATATAAATGACTTGTCGTTTGACATTGTTGTTGTTATTATTTTCAAATTCAACTTAACTTATAATATAGCCTATAATCTACAAAAGAGAAGATCTTGAAGTATCACATTATGGACCCCAATGGCCTCATTCCAATTGCATAGTTCAATAACCTCAATAAAACAATCATACTGCAAAATTTGTACCCAAATTTTCAGAGGTCATTCAATGAATATACAAATGTATTGGGGTTAAAGAACTGTGCCGGTGTGCCCTCATAGATGAGCATGTTGTGGATCCTAGTGTCATTAGCCCTACAAAAGCCATAACTTGCATGCAGTTACAAAATGTCAGAAACAAATGACCTGCTATACTATGATCAGCTCGTAATAGGCGAGAATTATTTGGTTTTTGTTACTGCGCGAGTCAACAAAGTCCCAACTTGCGCCTACGTAAATTCACAAAAACGTACATCAGTCGAGCAATATGCAAAGCGCAGTTCGCATAATTGATTGTGCAGTGCCCAGCTGTGGGTACCTCATTCTATATCAATCCACAAAGTTACGAGTCCTGCCTATTACGAGTTGATAAGAGTATTTCTCATCTTTTCAGCTGTCAGTTTATTGCAGAACAAAGAGTACCATTAAGATTCAGTATCTATTGGATGGCCATGCTCTTTCTGTGGTTTTATTGTGTGTGCAGGGGGGTGTTTTCAAACTTTCAACAAAATATATACACAATTTCACAAAATACTTTTGAGGAAATATTTCATTGAATCAAGGGAAAAAATAAAAAGGCATGCTATTTTAATTCACTTTTCCATTTTTTTATACAGAGATATTGATATTTTCTGGAAACATTTGTGGAATGAATTCTGATACTTGATACCACCTCACATTTGGTAGTACTTACATTAGCTGCTATTTATGCTCATTGATATTGATAAAACAAGACATCTCAATTTCATGCTAGACAGTAGCCCTGTCAACTCGTATAGCCTGTCTCTACCTAAATTGGACACAAATGTTAACCCTCTGTGTGTTAGCCATAGGCTTCAATGTAAAAAGTCCAAGTTTGGAGATATTTTCTCAAATTATCAAGAGCTATCTCAAGAACCATTGAACCAATACTGGGCTTGTTTGTACTCATTTTTATGCATTTTTCAAATCTGGTCATGCAATTTTGAAATTTTTGAATTATTTTCTTTTAACTTGTCTGTAGTAGTCGACACCTGTGTGGAGAGAGTTCTTGTGGACCTGTAAACATTTTCACTTGCATGTAACCAATACATGTATGGTTCTAGTAATAGTATATGCAAGTTATATCTAGCTGGAACTATTCAGCAAATTAATTGAATTGGGAAGATTTTGTGGTTATCTTTTAGAATTCTCTACCATTAACACAATTGTGCGCACCAAATGACCCTATTGAAAACCTACAGTGGTAGGGTGTGCTGAAAGAATTCCGATTTAGTATATGATTTGATCTTAATTTTGTTTATGGAAAGTAGTTTTCTTGGTAACTTTCTGTATTGGATCTGCGGGGTCCCCATTCATCATGACCAATTTCCACTAGATACATTTTCACCCTGAAACATACATTACTTGTATAATGCATAAAATTACAAAGTAATTAACCCCATGAGAACTACCTGCCGATTGGCCAAAATGAAGTTTTCATTATTAATTGGCCCAATCAGCAACATTGTTAGAATAATTTCATCACACAAAAAATTGGGTGAGTTATTTGCAAAGCTCCATTCTGATTGGTGATTAAAGTGAAAATATCATGTAATTAACCAATCAGAGGCAATGTTAAATCGGCAAGTAGTGCTGAGGGGGTTAAGTGTTTGATTTGAGATACCAACTAGACCTCTAGATATTTAGTACCACCAACTTTGTTTTATTTCAAGAGTACAGTCACAGTACAGTTACCTCCTGCATCCCCTATAGGCTAAGCCTTCATCAAATTAGGTTCATAGGTTCATCTCATGTGCCAGTTTAAAGCTTATTTAGAAGAGACACTTATCCCATTACAATGAATCTTACTTGCAAAATAAACATTATGAGTACATCTAATTCTGAGCCAGTCCATTAAAGCGCCTTTACCGGTAGTCACCTACATTTTAAAATCCTCTCCCCATCATTGGGTCATTTCTACAGCACTGTAAATGCAGGGTAACAATTCACTACTTGTGTATTTAGTGGGTATTTTTCAAGACCTTCAAAGGCCAGATTTTTAATGCTTGTGCTGTATTATAGTAGGCTAACTTCCTGTGTCACCCACCAAATATTCACACAAACTGTTTCTACTGAGAACGTTACTGCGTATTCACCACTACTAACCACCTAAAAAGGTGGTTGACGGTGAGGTTCACTCGCATCACCCCGCATCCCCTTCACCTGATATGTTTCTACTGGAGCTGTTACCACATATTCCTCGCATCACCCCAAATTAACTCAAATTCACATCACCGGCAACTGTTTGCTCAGTAGAAACACGCTGATTGCCACTACAAGCCAGTATGATAACCAATGAGAGACTATGGTTATCAGCTCCAGGGGGCAGCTGCCCCCCCCCCCCCCCTCCCTCCATTTGAAAAAGTATACCAAAAGTCCCAAAATATCACAATTTGCTTTTTTGGTCAAAAAAGGTCCAAATTTTGGAAAGAAAATCCACTTTTCACCAAATCGCCACTTCTTGAAAAAAGACCACATTTTCAAAATCAGCACCCCCAAAAAACAATCCTGCGTACGGGCCTGCCAGCTTATACTGTTACCAATAGAAGGATTTAGTTAGAATAATGGTCTTGACTCCAAGAGTAAAACTACTCCATTATGATATGGGTTGTTATGTTTTCCTGTACGAGGTACCTACCTTACAAACACATGGTCCTTCGCACACATCATCATTACTGCTACCTGCTAGGTTACATTTACACTGAATACAGTCTGGATATCCCTTATAGCCTCGAGCACATTGATCGCAGTTGGGACCAGCATAGCCTTCTTTGCAGAAACAGTCACCAGGATTCTATGATGAACAAATACAAATATGGCAAAGTGAGTGAATGTTTGATATCAGACTTTCCCGTCTTCTTTCCCAGATTATTGAGAAGGATAAAGTCAGGCTCTTTTGCACAGTGTCATTTTTGCATATTTTACAGAGTGGACTAAACCAGGCAGGGATTGGCCTATACATTTTCTTTACTAATACTAGTCACTTGCTTGGGTTTATTTTACTTGGGGATCACTGGATCTTCTATGTACTGCGAGGGCTCTGATCAAGAGCTAATAAAGAAGGAGAACCGGGACTCCCTATACCGCCATGTACAATCGCGCCGTCAGCTATGGGGAGAAAATTGGGGGTATTCGGGTCCTTGCCGACGGTGCACGGAGACGAACAAAAACAATTCTGCGTCTTATCTGAAGCGTCTTGATACTCGCGTGCAGGTCCCATCAAGTGCGACTCTCAAATGCGCCCTTCATCCATGTCGCGCTTGCATGACAACGAATGCCTCGAGTGCATTCCGGGAGAAACCGAATACCCCCAATTTTTGCTCCATACCTGTATCAAGATTTCGGTCTGTCTTTAATTCTGTGGTACCATAGCACCTCGGATTAGGCTGCCCAGATAGATGGCGCATTATAAATACTTGAAAGTTAAGTTAAGTTAATTCATTATACATTATCTTGATATCTTTGACACACATATTAAGAGGAGCCAATCAGGATTAGGATTTAGACCTGGATCATAAACCAGACCTGGATCAGGTCAAAAGAGCTTACAAATCCTTAGTACATTCTGCTATCATGGTTCACATCTTCGTTTGGCAGGAAAACTTTTGGTCCGAACATGTTTAAAAACAAAACTGTTTTGCTTTAAGCGTGTTCAGGGGCCAATGACACATATGAGGTTTTTCCGGCTCAATGACGACATATATCTTGACAGGATGGTCAGGATCAGAATAGGAGGATAACAAGACCTGAACCAGGATCAGAACAATCTGGATCAAGATCAGGTGAACACAACTTACCAATCCTTCATACATTCTGCTGTCGTCTTTCACACACATACTAACAGGACGGTCAGGATCAGATCTGGTTCCAACCGGATTGCACTGACATTCTGAAATTTAAATGCAAAACATCAACTGATGATAAATAGAGTCAGCAAAACATGTCAAACATGAGACGAGGAATAAGATCACGCTGGATTTACGCATTCATTGTATGTTATACAGATTTATGAAACTTTGTTTTTCATAATACAGAATTTTACAGAATACGACAATCTTTTGTGTATTCTTACCTGGAGATTCTTCAAAACAAATTGTACGGGGATATGCCACACATTTCAGATGCTGACTTTCTCTGTACCTTCTTTTTGCTGTTTATGCAACCTATCAGTATACCGGGTACCAATTTTTCACAAAAAGCACCCAAATTTGCCCAAATTGGGTACTTTTGCCCAAAATGTGCCCAATTGGGCACACTGGTCTACACTGAAAATCCAACCATCAATATACCAAAATTGCTGCAAAAAGGCACCCCAAAAGCGTGGCACATCCCAGTGTAAAACTTCAACCAGGAAGAACCTTCTTACCTAAGCAAGGTGTAGGGTCATTAGCTTCTATACCCAATGGTCTATAATAGCCATCCAAACATGTTTCACAGTTGATGCCCATCGTGTTGTCTTGGCAGCCTACACACACACCGCCTCCATCGTACTGCCCATCTATGTTCAAGCTTTCGTGTCTGGCATCAACGTCTGGGTCGTAGTAGCATTCTTTAGCATGACCAAAGCAATTACAAGCTGTTGGAGATAAATGGTATTGTATGGTAGTTAACTGGGTTAATCAAAGAGGTAGAACCACAGAGTACCGACTCTGCCGTGTTTGTGTGTCGCTAAAGTTTGTTCCGCTTATACTAGATGGAAAAAATAAAGACTTATGTATAACATGGTGTATTGATATAGAATGGAATGCACACAGTTGGGCGCAGTGCTTATGCTAGTTGTGCATGACTGCAAGCGTATATGTGAATTTACGCGAGCGTGAGTTGGGACTTTATTAACGCGCGCAGTAACATAAGCCGAACAAAATTTAATGGAGGGCAATTAGTGTACCTCTGGATAATTTAGTTTTAAATGCACCCGGTAAACTTCGATTCAAAATGCGTTTTGTTGTTTGCATTTTGCGTGTACCAAAAATGCACGCTAAGCACCGTGTGCGTAAACCTTTGTAATGTTTACGTTTATAGATGCACACCATAGTTCGGTAACTGGCTCTTGCCAAAAAACGCTGACGGTTCACTATACTATTTGGCCTCCATGAGCGACAAACCAAAATGGCAGATTTACAACAGTGTTACAAATTGGAAATTTTCCTGAGGTTTCTACTTGATATTGAGAAGGGGGTATCATCTAAGACATGGACTTTTCAAAAAGCACCTTAACTACCACATAACATAAGCATTAATCGGAAAATGCACCCCTTAATCAAGTATGGCAAGTGTCATGTCTATATACCCTAAACAAAATGCCCATTGAAATTCGAGATATAATACAAATTTAATGGCAAATTATCAGAAATTGATATTTTTGGCATTTAGCAGTTCTCAAAGTAAACTTTATACATCTAATGATATGTACATCAAGTGTATGTAGCTGGGAGGAAAAGCTGTCCATCATTTGAAAATTGTGACCTTTCTACTGAAGATACACATTTTCTCCCGAAAGACCCTACTGAAGATACACATTTTACCCAATAAGACCTAAAATTGTATTATAATGATTTTTTTAGTGTTTATTTATTTGTTTGTTATTTTGTTTGAATCTCACATTATATCTTCAATGAACAGAAATGAACATTTGCAACAGAAAACAAAATTCTATACTTCTGCCTTCCTTTCACACTTACGCTGGCATCTATACCCCATGGTAGTACTTCCGGGTTGCCATGGTTTTTGATGATAAAAGGGGCAGCATTCATTGCAGCTCTCTCCACAGGTGTTGTGCTCGCATTGACATTTCAAAGCCTGTAAGACAAATACGCAAATGTCAAATCTTTGTACGCTGATTGTACTTCTGCTGAGAAGGTGCTTCCCTCTGCATGAAGTGCTTCCTTAAAGCTACTGTATGACAGTGTTGCCATATCGTTTCAGGCCAAACATTTTGAAGTAAAGTTCAATTGAGTCATTATAACTCTATGGTATTATAAGTTCTGAGAGAGAACTTGAATATTTTTGCTTTTTTATCTCCACCTTAAAAGGGCATTTCGTGATCCACAGCATCATTCCCCCCCCCCTTTTCTCAAAAGAAATCACTGGAAACCTCATAATGATTATGTACAACAAATTTCTTGCAGATTAATTCGTTTAGCAAAGATATCGTGAAATTTGAATTCCGTTCTGGTATACCAGAACGAAATTACAACACACTGTCTTTGGAGCAGTTTAATACACATAATCATGCATAACTCGCAAACGCAAAATCAGAATCAAATGAAATTTTGGGAATAAGCTTTTTTGGTGGATACCTACTGAAAAATGTCATAAAAAGAGGATGCTAGGGTCACAAAATACTCCTTTAAAAGAAGTATATTTCATTCTTTCTTTGGGAAAGTAATACTAAACATGCTCATGGGTGATGAAACAGCCAAACAGGAAATTGTGTTGAAACAAGTGAAATGTTGTTTTCAAACTTTTATAAGGTGCTTGAAACCAGTGTTCGAAATTTTGGTTGTCCGTTCGCCCGGGACAACCAAAACATGCACCGGACAACCAAAAATAATGCTCTAGTTGTCCGGCGGACAACCAAAGATCTACAGCCAAAAGTCACTTTTTCAGCATGTTAATTTGCTCAAACCTGACACAACTGATGAATTGTTAAATATTTAAGAGTAATTGTTCATAAATTGACTACACTCACTCCACTTTATTGGTCACATGTAGTTGTTTCAGATTGTGGCAGCTTACGGACAACCAAAAACTTTGGTGGACAACCAGAAATTACAATCTGGTTGTCCGTGGGACAACCTCTTTTATTTTCTTAATTCGAACACTGCTTGAAACACTTGATTTCAGCATGGACATGAACACTTTCTCCTTTTAAAATTGCAATATTCAATATCATTTCAATTATGCACTGCCCTGCAACATTTTAAACCATCCATGGTGTAGCATCATAAAACATGCATGCGCTTCAAATTGGATCCTTCAAAAGTAGCCCAATTAGGCAGGAAATGGCAAGTCATGGCAACTCTACCTGATTGAGTTGTTACAGATACAAATTAAAGTTTGTTACTGTTTGACTGAATTGGCTAATACTTCAAATTGCTTTTCAGGTGTGTTCATTACAAGACTACAAGGGTGCCCATTATCATGCTGATTTTCAGGTCACAAAAATATAGTACAACCAACTGAACTGTCTCAAAATAGAGAAAAGATATATATGTCCAATTGCTGTCTCATCTCAAGTTCATGCCCAGTTTATCAAGCCAGCCAGAAAAGTTGGTATCAGTGAAAAGCATTCTAAATAGCATGCTAAGGAGTATGCAAATAGTGACATTCTTTACCACAACTTTATAAAGTCCAACCTCCCTCATCCAAACCTCTTTTATTATGGATTTCTGTGTTATCTGTGATCTTCATGCTCTAAAAGACATTAAAGGCCTATTCTGTGATTTGCTCATCTGGAGGATCCTAAAAAATCATCAAAATTCAGATTTTGGCACCTTTGGTAGTGTCATGTGCTAACATAGCCTGCTAGTGGTCAAGCCGAAAGCCATGTATCAAAGACAAAATGAGACATTTTACATGAATATGTAATTTCTCTACTTAATACTATGCGTGCTAGCCAAAGACTTCAAAATAAAAAGTCTAAGTTTTGAGAGTTTTTCTGAAAATATCAAGAACTATCTTAAGAACCACCGAACCAATACTAGGCATGTTTGTACTCATTTTAATGCATTTTTCATGCCGATTCCAAATATGCTGTTGAAAATTTACAATTTTGAGTTAAGTAGGGTTTTATCACTCTTAAGTTATTGTCTTGTTGAGTAATCTTTTGATGTCCCAAACTTAAGAACATTCACTGCAGAATTAGGCCTATCCATAATTTACTTATCCAGATTTGTCATGTATCTGGATTTGTCACTTACTTTGCTAATTCGCTGTCGTATAAATGTGACATCAAAATTGCTGCCAGGTCAACCGGTTCATGCTATCTATGTTTGGAACCATGATCAAAATGATCACAACACAAAGTCAATGGGTTGCTAACATGTGTGCAAACCAAGCATGAACCAGTAACGAAGGTATGACTTATTCACTACGATCGCGAATGCATGCTTGGTCCCCGAGGCTTGGTCCCATCATGGCCAGATAAAAGAGATTGGACTAAATTATACTCTACTTACTCTATCGCCAACTTAAAGTGAAGTAATTGGCTAACTATAGGAATACCAAAACAGTTTATAACTGACTATGACCCCATTTACACAGAGCCTGAAGTTGAATAATTGAACTTGACTTCATGTGTGTGTAAACAGGGTTGATGCGTTTTGAACTCGACTTCAGAAGTCGACTTCTAAATGACGACCCCCAGAGCAACATTTGCCAAATTCAAACTCGACTCAAACTCGACTTGCACAGCGTAAACGAGCACGCATTTTAGACGTCGACTTCATGATGATTATTTGAAGCATGGGCAAGTGATGACGTAAAGTTGAATTCACAGTTATTAAGTCGACTACTGTGTAAACGCCTGTCAACAAATAATTGATGCCAATCCTTGGTTGTAATCTGAATTCAATGTCGCAATTGAAGTCCACTTATCTGTGTGTAAACAGGTCTACCGTTAAAACTCGATAGTTAACATATATGTGCTTACTGTTACTATCAAGCGCTTTTAAAACATGCAAACATGAAAAGCCCCATCCACAAAAGTGTAAAGGGTTTTGAGCAAATCATTGATACACATAGTTATATACAAACAAGTAAACCTGCAAATGTGTGTCTCAACCTCATTAGCTCAGTTGGTAAAGCGCTGGACATCAGTACAATTCATGTTTTCAGTGCTCAATAGTAAGCACATATGCTAACTACTGAGTTTTTACGGTATGACATAGAAATTCAACTTACAGGTTCATCAGCAGGTACATCAAAGTCTGGGATACAGGCACTTGCATGACCGTAACAGATACACTGGCCTCCTATGGAGATATCTTTGATACTGTAGAAATACTGCAAGGCAGAAATATGAGATGAAAAAATGTAAGCAGATATGAGAAGTACAAGGCGGTAGTGTATGGGCTGCTGTGTACTGGGCCAAATTCCTGCATGCCCAGGTGTGATTGTGTGATTGGGGTACCTTAGGCACAATACTTGACTGTATCAAAACTTTACACATGTCCAAAAATAACTTTTGGTTTCATGTTACTAACACCTCTAATGTGTTACCATTACCCAGAAATTTTTTAATGTAGCAAGTTTACTCCACGGCCACGCTAGGCGAGTTTTAAGGTAGTATGAACGGCTACGGTGTCATGCTCAGATTTGCTTGAAAATGATACAGAATGTGGAGATTGGTGAGAAAAACTCACCTGCCAATTTTTAATTTTTTCCAAAAGAGCGTTTTTGACTTATGTAATTTTTTGTGATTGGAAAACTCCATAGACTTTGCACACGGCATGTTTTTGGCATGTTGCCAAGTTCTTCAAATCAGCTTAATTTTTGAAAACAAGTAATTTGTTTAAATGTGATTTTCTCTCCTTTATACCCAATGCCTAAATCTGTTTTTTAATTTATTTTATTGGAAAAATGCTACTTAATAAAGGACAGCAATTTTTTCCAAGATATTGGCCTTAACAAAGGAGATATGAAATGGTAATGTTAGTACTTTTTTCAATCTTCTTCACTTTTTCTAGAAACACTAAATTACCTAAATTCTAGAATTTTTTTAAAGCTAACTATAGGTCCAATTTTCAACAAACAAGGTGTCATATGAAAGGTAATCAAATTTGGAAAATTCTCTCGCCAGCTTTTTTTAATTAAGTGTTTCTATTTTAAGTTATAGGTGTTTCTAAAATTCCCTAAAATCAAACATTTTAAAATTAATTCTCTAAAAAAATTAAACACTTTATCCAAAAAAGCTGGCGAGAGAATTTAGATTTTAAGCTTATACACCATCCCTGAAAGTTTGGAAACCATAGCATACTCCATGTAGGCAAAAAAATATTATTATGTGGAAAAATTTAGGCAATTTTCAAAAAATAAAGAAATACATAAGAAATGGTAGAATTTTTTATGAAACTCTAAAAATAGGTGGAGTGAAGACTTATCTTTAGTTTGTTCTAAGTTTTAAATTAATACACAATTCCAATTTGCTATTGTGGCTATTTTGCTGCAAGCTTGATTAGCCGTTCATACTACCTTAAATCCTTTAAAAATGATTTGAAAATGTTGCTAGATGTGAGTGATTTTACTTGTAAAGGAGAGGGGTAAAAGTTTTTTTAAAGTTAAATATTTATGATCAAGTCTGTCGTATTATGCTTAAATATATGATATAAACTTATTAACCCTCATGCTAAAAGTGGTTTTTAGCTATCAGAAAGGAGAGAAGGAACGAAAAAAGAGAAAAGATGAGGAAGTTGGGGGTGGGTGATGGGGCTGAATGGGGTGAATGGTGTGTTTTTTTGGGGGAGAAATTTTGAAAAGAAGATCAATTTTGAAGTTCAGAAAAAGGTGGACGATTGGTTAGATATTAAAGTGTTTAATTTCCTAATGTTTGGGACAAATCTACAGCACATTGTAGGTCTATACAAACTCAACAACTTGGATGAGTGGGCAGTACTTCTGTGGCTGGACTTAATTCACTCATCATGAATTACTAGTCTTGTTTTTGTCATGTGTAAGAAATGTAAAGTCTGTAAACAGTTGTTATTTTGTAACTTTGCATTTTGCAAGTAATTCAAATAAATATTATATAACAGATGGGAGTGAATTCACACCCCTCGCTATTTTAGTTGGTGTGGGGAGGGGAGGTACACTTTTTTCCAGCCCAGCTCTTATTAACTATGTAAACCAACAAGTCTGAATAAAGCTAGCTCAACAATATTTTAATTCCAAATGGCACCCTGTAATTGAAATCTGATCAATACCCAATACCAATTATAGAAATTGATATGTTTGATCAATACTCAATACCAATTATAGGCATCCCCAAATGACTATTCACCTTATATCTCCTTTGTTATCAATAATTATCTTCTACAATGCAATGACATACCACCTGTGTGCTTACTACTTTTTATGTTAACTCAATTTTTGTTTAGGTCTTGTTTAGATTTCTTTGGATGATTTATATTGGAATACATTTGTTGTTCAATAATGATCAAAAAACTGTATGGGGTTACTTAACACATACTTTATCTCTTGAGGAGTGATAATGCTTTATTCCAAAATTGACCAATTTTTTCTCTAGTTCGCTAGAAGTGTTTCTTTCTTCACCTGTAGCATTTATGTTTAAATTCATTGTACAACAGTCAAAATATTGCTGAAATGTTTTGATCAGAAGGCCACCCACTTTATTAACTAGAAGGGATGCTGCAGCCAAACAAAATTGCTTGCTAGCCCAAGATTGGAGCAGTTGGAGAAAGCTTGTAGTCGCCTGCTCCACAGCCAACTGATGCAGTGTGCAGCTGACTGATAATCAAAGACAATTGCCCCTCTCTTTAATTTAGAAAAAAATGTCAATTTTATTCTGTTTCTATTTAAATAAAGCTTGAGCTTCCTAATTTTTAGAAGTCTTCATTAATATTTGTCACATGAAAATCCTGATAAGATCACTTACTGTATAAGTGGTAATTTTCCTGAGGGTTTTATTTTCGTGAATTTTGTGATTCCAACCGCAAAAATAACACCTCACGAATATATGCAATAAGGTATTACAAGTACAAGTAAGGACTGGGCAATCCTGAAAATAAGATTCGCAAAAATGTGTCTCTCACTGCAAATCATGAAAATAACTGTAAGCGAAAATTACCAAGTATACAGTGTTGCATATAATTTCCCTCTAGTATTTGATTCTGGTAACTTACAGCATTACATTTGATTATTTTGCAATTCATTAATTTCTTGTACTCTCTTAATGTAAAAGAGTGAAAAACTCACTCTCCAATAGTGTGAGAAGAGTGAAAATCACTTCCAAAAGAGTGACAACCACTCTTCCAAGATCAGGGACATTACTCTACAATATTTTACAACCTATTAAAATATCTAAACTTACTTTACCAACCCAGACTATTAATGATATGATTTTGACACAAATTTGAACAGACTTGGTCCCCCCTCCCTGGATTACACAGGTCAAGCAGGGGGATAAAAAGTTTAAACAACTCATTCATCACAACAGAAACTCTTCCTATTCCTGATAGAAATGCATATTTAATGGATAAACTTGTCATTAAGATTATATATACAAGGCGGATGTGAATTTACACCCCTCCTACACCACCCACCCCATCACCAGGATTATAGCTAGCCCAAGTTGAGTGCCGGCTAATTTTACTATTAGAGCGCCGTTTTGGGGCACAATCTGTTTAGCGAACATGAGGGATCGGGAATAGGCTAGGGGTATACCCCCCCCCCTTTTTATGATGAATAAATCAATAAAATTGAAGAAAAAAAAATTAAGTGCAGGCCGGGCGCCGGTCCGTGCAGTTACCCCTGACCGGCGCCGACCGGTGTGGCTATAACCCTGCCCGTCACACACATAAACACAAAAACTTGAATAAACAGGAAAACCCTTTTTAACAATTCATTTAAAAAGTACGTAACTCAGGGAGCTGATCATGGTTGCAAAGGTCTATTGTGGTATGTCACTTGAGGGTATGCACTCTTGAAGCTGCAAAGTCTCCGAGTTGTTATTAAATGGTTTGTGGAATGATATGGGGCCGTAGTGATCAGCGACAACCTGTAAAGTGTGCTGAGGCTTGTGGTCAAAGTCTAGGTGTTGTGTCTGTGTGTAGCGCAATATAAATCACTACGCTTTTTTTATTATTAGTTTCATTTGCGATTATAGAAAACTAAAATAGATAAACTGTTTATGAATTGTTATTGAAGAGGAAGCCCTGCCAGAGCATTTCTTCTGGGGTGAACCAAACCTGCCTGGTAATCAAATTAATCAGTAACAAGGTTATCTCTGAATTTGACAGGTGCTAAAATGATGCAATAACATTAAAACATCAATTAACACCTGTCAAATCCAGAGATACTTGTCACTGATTAATTTGATAACCAGGCAGGCTTGGTTCACCTCAGAAGAACTGCTCTGGTGGAGCTTCCTTTTTTATGCAAGCCACATGATTCATGGTTGAAACAAGGTTGCCAAATTATACAAGTAGTGACCAAATTCAACCACGCTGAGTGGTTGAAATTTCATATATTTTCTGATACTACAAAAGTCTCTTCTAATTTGGAAGAATAAAATGAATTTTCTATAACAACCCAACTGAGAGAAACACTGAGTAAGCAGGTCCATGGTGATTTCAACAAGAATGTAGTAGTAGTTATTCCAATATGGGCTATGTTTTGAATGTCAACATTACTAGTAGCAAGGGTGTGTAAACCTTGTTTGAACTCGCCAACTTCAAAATGAGAGGAATATCAAACACATTTGGATCGACAAATTAATGCAATACCACAAAAGAAAAGAAACATTTTGTACTTGAAGCTATTGTCAGAATTTTGAAGTGTAGTTTTCATGTAACCATGGCAACAAAGTGAGAAAAGTAACTCCTAATCGGCGTGTTTGCCAGTGCCGAACCCGACAAAATTTCCAAGGGGGAAACATTATTTCAAAGTTGTCTCTCTGGCTTTCCAAGGGGGCAACATTATTTCAAATACGTCTCTCTGGCTTGCTCTCAAAATGAGTTTACTGTGACAAATGTGTACCATTTTAAATTGGCAAAACCACATTAATTTTGGTGTAAAATAGAACAAAAGCACTGAGTGGAATAGCATTTTGTTAAATTATATCCTAGTATTTCGAGACTCTACAGGTTGATGTCTTCGTGTAAATACTACTGGTTCAATAATGATTGTTTTACATATCAATTAATGGTTTCTTGAAGTGCTTCAAAACATAGTTAGTAGGCCTACTATATGCTATTAAAACTCAATAAGTTATCTAAAGAAGAAAAATTAACAATGAAAATAAGACCCATCCCATCCAATATTTCCTAAAAAGGTGGCTATACATTCATTTGCTATTTAATTGCTAAATATTGTATTCATAATGGTACACATCAAATGGAATCCCATTAACTTTGATTAAGTGTTGTTCAAACCCAGTTCTAAGTGTATTAACCAAACCTTTTACTTGAAGCAATTGTATTTATTCATGCAATGCAAACAATTATAATTATGCATAATATATCATTCAGTTCACTCTCAGGAAATTTGTGAATTCATGGCATGGAGAACCAGGTGTCCATTTCTAGATATTATTTACCTACGTCACTGCAGATATCACAAACTATTCATCACTTTTACTTAAAACGGAGCAAGTTTTGTATACCTTTAATGCTGAGTGGACATAATGCTATGGACCTAAATGAAAACTATATTTGACCCAAAGTGTGCCGGCCGGCCAAATCCCTACTACTATTGACTTTGTGAAGCGTGGGTTATTGAATGGCTATTAAGCATGTACAAACCTATCAAAGTATCACTTTAAATACTGGCTATTTCACACTCAAATGCTCGATCACTTCTTTGTAATACCTGTGTGTACTGAAGTGGAAGCTGTTAGTGATACCGCCAAACACTTGCCATATTTCACACATCAGGATCAGTAATGAAGACTCTTTGCCCATTCACTTATTTACTCAACCTAATGATAATGAAATAGTTTCTTGTACAAAAGTGTTTGATCTTTGGTTCCCAAGTTTGTTAGACATTTCGTGTCATCGTCAACTTTGACAGAGAACCAGCCAGCATTATTTTGTGCACATAACTTTCTTATTATTTTTACTGGTTTAAGTGCATCACTGCCTGCATACACTGGGAGTATTATTAAATGGCAGCTGCAAATGGTTCCAGTTAATTCCAATTACTAGGTTTGGTGCATCCATTGACTTCAGAACCTAACAATAGTTTGGGTTCCTAACACTAGGATCCACAACATGCTCATCTATCAGGGGCACAGTTCTTTAACACAATACATTTGAACATTCATTGAATGAACTTTGAAAATTTGGGTACCAAAACTCATACTCTGCAACTTGAGGTCAAATTTTGCACTACAACAAGTATTTAATTGAGGTTATTGAACTATGCCATTGGGATGAGACCCTTGTGGTCCATAGTGTAATGCAAGTTGTAAAATAGTTACCAGCAGTGGCGGCACCAGGAATTTTGGGGTTTTTTTAGGGGGGGGGGTGAATTTCAGAGGGGGAGGGCAAAATCAACAAATTTTGCCCAAACTTGCCTCAAAAAGGGGAAATTTGTTTAATTTGGGTTTTTTTGCTTTGAAAGAAGGGGAGGAGGGCAAGAAAAATATGGGGGATGCCCTCCTAAATGCCCCCTGTAGCACTGCCAATAGTTACAAGGGGTTACTTACCCTTCTATACACCAGTGGATCCATATAACCACTTTCTCTGTCCACCATTAAGTCGGCATTCAATGTACGAATCCTCTGGAATCGTAACCTCACATACCGAGCTGATAGAAAGTCCTGCAACGATTAAAATAATTATTAGATATTAATTGTTACATTTTAGCCTCCAGGAAAAAAATCTCGCTCAAACGACCCTACTTGAAGGTCAAACTCACACCAGATGCCAGGAGTAGCAGCGTTCACATTGCAACTTACGCCTAGCTGAAGTTACACCCAGCTCGCTACTTCTGACTTTTGTCAGGAGTAAAGTCCGTCAAATGTGTTTTTTGGTCACATTATCCACGTTTGCAAAAAAATCATAAAAATTTGCCAGATTTTTCAAGCTTTTTTGTGATATTGTAGGGTCATATTTTAGCCTCCAGGAAAATCTCCCTCAACCGACCCTACTTGAAAAGTCCATCTGCAGTGTGGGTTTTTGGTCACAATAGCCATGTTCAGCGTGGGTACTAGTCGGCGTAAATTTACACCAGCATTCCAAAGAATTTACTTAATTTCACACGCACGCGTTCACACACGCTTACTCTGACTACTTTACCACGGGCTCGCAGACAAATTTAACACGACCTTCGCAGGGGACCATTGAATATTCGGAGTAACTTTTGGAAGTAAAGTGGTAGTGCTGCATACATGTTGTTGCTTTCAACAAGTTGCACGAGTTCCAATAGGCCTATTTTGGGTATCATCAAAACACCCAAACGAAATTTGTTTATTTATTGGTCAAAACAAATTGCTGCTGACAGTGTTTTCCTGTTTTTGTCACCCGCAATTTGTTCTTCTGCTTTAAAAAAAAAGTTGACATTTTACTAATTTCTCCACGCCTACCCCACATGCATCAGTGGCAAATAGAATGATGAAAAAGTATGAAATAGTGCATTGATATCGCATCGAACACTATTTGCATCTTGCTTAATGGTGATCTTTCCCCAAAAGCAAACAAAAAGTCACCAGCTCGTTGTGAAAGTTCACCTTACTCCGACTGGTCGTGTTATACTTGTTCACACGGGCAGCTACTCCGACCCACCAGGTCGTGTTTACGCGTTACTCCTGACAAAAGTCAGGAGTAAATCGGTCGTGGGAAGGTCGGAGGAGCTTATCACGACTAGCGTTCACACTGGCACTACTCCGACATTTCCCACGACCTTCCGCCGACTAGTGCTTACCACGACCATCCTCCGACCTTCCGCTGGGTGTAAACCCATGCGTCTGAACACGGCTATTATCCATTTTCCGGGTCAGATCGATTGATGGATTTGCCTCAATCCGCACGAGCACAGCTGTTTGTCGTCTGCTTCTTTCCACACAGCAAAAGTTAAATAAATTTGTAAAATCCAGGATTTTCCTCGAATTTTCTCTATTTCCTCCTGTAATTTCAATTTGTTTATAATTCAGTCAACTGAAGTATGGTAATGTAGGCCTCCCGAATGACAATGTGTGTGCATCCATATCAAAAGGATGCACTTGCATTGGCTTAGGAAGATTTTCAACATGGGGGAGAGGCTGACGAAACAAACAATTCTGGTGACCCATCTTGGAGGTTCCTCCCTTTGTGTCAGGAAATTTTGCGAAAATTAGGTAAAAAACACCTAATTTTCCTGGGTATTTTTGCCAGTATCTGAGAAAAAAGAAAAATGCATGTACGGTCCCTATTGACCAATGTATCTAGCTATCTTCTGAAGTCAATTAATGACAAATTCACTGGTAAATAATGTTCTCAAGACAGATCCAAATAAGTAAAATTAGGTACTCACTAGAAATATTTCGATTCCTGTCAGGAATCTTGTTCACTCGGGTTGTGGTGAGTGGTAGTGTTTCTAGATCTTATCTGCAATCTTTGTGACTGGTCTTGATGACGTCACATGGGTTGCTTGCCGATTGATGATCTGATCGTAGATCCGATCAAGTCTGTACGCCCCCTCGTCCTTGTTCATGGTGGTGTTGCCTCTGCAAGCAACCCATGTGACGTCATCAAGACCAGTCACAAAGGTTGCCGATAAGATCTAGAAACACTACCACTCACCACAACCAGAGTGAACAAGATTCCTGACAGGAATCGAAATATTTCTAGTGAGTACCTAATTTTACTTATTTGGATCCGTCTTGAGAACATTATTTACCAGTGACTTTTATGAACGATCCTGATGAATTTGTTCAGAGTTTTATTGACAAATTGATTTCTTTGAAGCAAGGTACGGTCTAAATTGAAGAGTCCCATTAATTTTTCAATAGATTAAGGTTCCGGTATTTTCATGCTATTTTAGTTGTGAAATCAGCAAATCAATCTTCTTTCATCATAACAATTCACCTTTTAACAGTATTTCTTACGGAATTATGCCAATTGATTTTTCAAATAATAACAAATGATCACATTAAATATTTGAATTGATAAACAGCATGGCATCAACATCCCCTTTGAAGCTCTTTGATTATTCAATTAGCTAGGCCAGCCATATAGAATATTGCAATCTATGGGAGTACTATCTATTATTAACCCTATGTATCCTTATATATTATTATGCGACAAAAAAGAACCCTGTTCTATGGGCAGATATAACCTTTCAAGTAGGGGGGGGGGGTACTCAAGTTTTGTTTGGGTAGGGGTCTGCTACTGAGAATTTGAAAGGAGACCCATGAATATAACAATTTTTAAAGAATTTTGGAATCATCGATATACCAAAATAGCCCAAAACAGACTCCTAACCGTAGCGATCTTACCTTTCCAATGTTGATTAAGATATTTCTTGCTGGCCTATGTTCGATCACCTCGTGGGATTCCCACGACTTCTTTCAAAATGCAAAATTTCCAGCCAATTAAACACAAATTGTCTCAAAATTTTGGGGAAATTTCAAAAATGTTGGCTACAGTGAGACAAATTTGGGCTATTTTCCGAAAAAATTAAGGAAATTTTGAAAAAAAAGGCCCATCCACATACCAAAATTGGCCCAGAAAGTATACCAAAAACCTGAAAATACTACCCATGTTTGCCGCACATTCCCATATGGTCATTTGCAGTGGCGTAGCCAGTGGCCCCGCTCGTCATGGCCGCCGGTTCATGTAAGGCCGTCGGTAGACGGAAGGTGTTAGTGAAAAAAAAAATTGGGTTAACAATAGACTATTTTGAACCCAGGGTAACAGAAAAAAATGGGAGAATTATAAAAACATTATGAAAAATTGTGAATGAAATTGAATTTTACATAAAATTTGTTTGTTTCTATGTTGGTACCGCCTATAATCCTTTTTTGGGGGGGGCCCACCTGCTTTTCAGACCTCAAAATGTTCAGGGTCCCCCTTTTTGACATGAAAATTATGGGTCAACCCCATAGAAAAGCATATAAACTCAATTTTCCCAGGAAAATTTGTGGTCATTTTTTCAGGGCCCCCCCTTAGGAGGGTCAAAAATTTTAAGGGCCCCCTTTTTGCATCAGGCCCCCCTAACAAGTGTTTGTGAACTGTCCCTTTTTTGTACTCTTTTCTTGACATTAGAAATTTAATTTGTTTGTGTTTGTTTTAGTTCTTCCTGGGACACTCGATCAGTTGAAAACACAATTAATCATCTGTTCTTCCTTGAGGCTCAGGGAAATAGGAAATTTGTTTTTCATCTGTTGATCTACATCAGCATCAACAGGGTTAATATCTTAAAAATCAAATTGATCCAGTGACAACAAATTGATTTTTAGTAGAGATATTTTGCCAACAAGCATTAAAGAAAAAATGGACAGCATGAAATGACAGCAAACATCTATTATTCCCAAACGTGCGCCACTTCATGGGATTGATTTTTAGTAAGGACTGGAATTTGGCGAGGTGAAATCATGTAAACATTTGGTATCCATTCATGACATATAAGGGTCAGTCCCCTTCTTTCACAAATGTGGATCCGATTTCACAATTGCAATTTCCGTTGCTTTGAATTTGTACTATAGAATAGTATGTTTGGGAGATGTGTGCCCACAGGGGATGCTGAATTGCACCTGATTTCATTGAACATTCAACACATCATGCAGATATAAAAGTTGCTATTTCAGGATAACTTCTTTGCCAACTATTTAAAAAAAAGTGTAATGCTTCCAACTATATAACATTATTTGTTGTTATCGTTAGCCAATTTTATCAATATATGTCCTCCCATCAGTATTTATATTTGGACAGCTGCAAAATTGAAACTCCCCCTCACTGGGAAGGGGCCAGTGAATCTTGCCTACCCTAACTACAACACATCGCAGCTACTAACTGTGCAATAATTATTTGTGTGGGCCAAAAGAGGGGGAAAGCAATTTTTGGCAGGTCAAAAGGGGAGTAAGAGATTTTTGGTACGTCAAAAGATTTTTGGCACACATTTAATGGTTAATAAAACATTTAAAAAAGGCTTAACAAAACTGTACAGAACCATTCTAATATGCAAAATAATATGCAAAAATGTTTCTGCTTGCTACTCTTGCATTATATATAGCATTAGCATTTAAGATTTCCAAATTGGGCTTCCAAAATTTGACATGTGCAAAGTGGGGATGAAGATTTTTTGGCAGGTTGGGGGGAGCATTTTTGGCAGGCTGAGAGGGGGTAAGCATGCTGTGAGGGGGGGGCAAGCATTTTTTCGCAAGCCATTTTCAAATTGTCCCCCAGGAGGACAAATAATTATTTGCACAACCTCTAATGGTGCTAGTCCTACTAATATAGGGCCTTTTGACTCTGGTGATCCAAAACCATCATAAAACCTGGCTATATCCAGAGAACTGCTAAACCCAGTGACTGCTTCCTTCGGGTGAAGCGGTCACTGGGTTTGAGCGGTTCTCGGATATAGTGTGTTTAAAAGGCCCTATAGTAGGGCTAAATGGTGCAGCCATTTAGGTGCTCACAGAAAGCATCATCTTGGATAACTATCCAGTTACCACAATAGGAATTGCTTTATTCTGTGTGGTAGTAACTGGATAGTTGTCCAAGATTATGCTTGCTGCCATACACACAAATGCTGTGGGTTTTGCACGCAGAAAGCATCATCTTGGACAACTATCCACTGAAAACTTAAACTAGTCAATTGCAGGCTGGACTAGCTTTAAACTAGTCAAACTGGTTAGTCAAGCCTGCTTGACTAGCTTAAGCTAGTATTTCAACCTAGTCAAGCCTGCTGGACTAGTTTTCAACCAGCTGGACTAGTTTTTGATTAGTCCAGCTGGCTTGACTAATGTGATTTGTCCTGCTTGACTAGTTTTAAGGATTGACTAGCTTATGGTTAGTCAAGCAGGAAGGAAGATGGACTGGCTTGACTAGCTTTAGTTAGTCAATTTGCCAGTACTCTGTGGAATGTGACCTCTGACCCAACTGAAATCTAAGCAGGTCTTCAAGCGGGCAAACATAGATTTTGCAACTGTCAACTGCTGAGGTCAACTGCATACTCACTTCAATGGTTCACTACAGAGCAACGCTCTCATGTTTTTGCCATAAAATGTCCTGGAATTAATTCATCAAGATTTTGTATAACATGTCATTCACTTCTAGGTAAGTCTTGCTTTGTGTTGATATATATGTAAGGTTGCAATTTGTTATAATATTACATCAGAAAGACAAAAATAATATCAGCTCAGAGGCCTATGCATCGTATACAGTAAACAGCACAATACATCATGCATGATACTTGTTGTTTATAGCAATCATGTGTACACTATAATGATATTCTACAATGTACTTGTATTTGGGCCTTGGTCAGTTATTTAAGTAAAAGTAGGCCTATTGCCTTGGCACCTTTATAATGATATAAAGGTATTGGTAAGCTAGCTGATGAGCCCAGATCCTCCAAGTTAAATTAGGGACTGCCTCTGTGTACAGTGTCAGTGTGTAATATTATAAGCCGCTACTGGGGATGGGGGTAAAGCTGTGTATAGCTGTTTTTGATACTTTATTGTTTGTTGCTATAATTTATTCTAAATGTAAAGTACAATTCATGGTTCAAGGACCACAATGGAATTAGAATAAACTACTTGGAATAAAGTGAAATTAAATTGGGAGGGGCGTTTTTGGCTAGCGAAGGGGGGGCAATTTTGGTACACATTCAGGGGCACCTTTTAAATAAAATGATCTTAAAAGGCTTAGGAAACAGTACGGAATGCTATGTAAATTTTCCTACTCGCAATATAGACCATGGTTTCAAAATGGGATCCCAAAAATTTAAATAGTAATAACTTGCTGAAAATGCTGTATGTACATGGTCTGCGAAATTATTAATTATCACTTTTTAGAATAATAACCACGACCCAAACAAAATTTACAGTCGACAGTTTGTCAAAATTATAACATTTTAATGTCATGTATTTTTTTCATCTAGGTTCTGTTCCTTTTCTGACGAGATGCAACCGTGAAGCTTGAAAGTCCCAAAGACATCATATACACTATACAGTCTGGAGGATTTCACTCAAATACCAAAGGTAGGCCCCTAATTGAAAAATGTATGACCAGATGACAGCCTCATCCCCTACTGTTACAAATATCTGATCAAAAGGAAGATTTTTTTGGCATCAGAAGAAAGCTCATAGGCCTATATTATAACCCCAAGTGAAATTTTATGCCTAAAATATGTTACGTTTTAGCATGTTTAAATGTTATAAACTGTGATTACCACACAATGGTTCTCAGTGGCGGCACCAAGATTTTGGGTGGGTGTGGGGATGGGGAGTAAATTTGGGGGGAAATCAACAAATTTTGGGTAAAATTGCTGCAAAAAGTGAAAATTTGAGTTAAAAGTGGGGGCCAAGAAAAATATGGGGGAAGCAAATGCCCCCGTATTGCCTCAACTATTGGTTCTATGGCCATTTTAAAACACATTTTTGCTTCTAAATGTTAAAACTGCTACTAAGGCAATTTAACTCGAAAGTCATCACCAAGAAATCAGAAATTAGTGTGATGCCGGCCTCAATGTGAGGTATCTTCAAAACACAACAGAATGTCAGAATCTGACCATGCCCTTTACGACAGTAGGCCTACGCTATATTTGTAAACACTGTCCCTGGTAAACACTGTCCCAAAAAATGATGTGGAAATACATGACCAACCAAAATTTTGGAGGTGTAAGAACTTCCTTAAATTTGGGTGATTTAATTGGTGGGACTATTACGGAACCCCCAAAGAAAAAAAACTTGGGGCCCAAGATAGGAACTTGGGGCCCCGACATCGCAACTTGGGGTCCGAGTTAGTAAATCGGGCCCCGAAATACTATCTCCGACTCCCGGCTTAGTAAGTTGGGGCCCGAGTTACTAATTCGGGGCCCTGAGTTACTATCTCAGGCCCCAAGTTACTATCTCAGGGCCTGAGTTACTATCTCAGACCCGAGTTACTAATGCGGGGCCACAGGTACTATCTCGTGCCCCAAGTTACTATCTCAGACCCTGAGTTACTAAGTCGGGGCCCCAAGTTACTATTTCGGGGCCCGAGTTACTATTTCGGGCCCTGAGTTACTACCTTGGGCCATGATGTACTATGTCGGACCCCGAGTTACTATGACGGGACCCCGAGTTTCTATGTCGGGACCCCAAGTTACTATCTCGGGACCCTGAGTTACTATCTCAGGGCCCCGAGTTACTATCTCGGGGCCCTGAGTTACTATCTCTGGGCCGTGAGTTACAAAGTCAGACTCCGTTTTTTCCCTTCCATATCACTTTGGGGGTTCCGTATATAGACTATACATGTATTAAACTGTAAATAAAGTTCTTGCTGACACAAAATATTTTTTCAGAAAACTGCCAGATGTGAAAGCAGGAATATTCATTTTGCCTATTAAAGTTTAACTAATAGTAACTTTTTTATAATTTGCTTTCAGGTTCTGCTGAAATGTAACCCAACTGTGGTAGAAATGGACTTCCAACAATTGCAACTCATCAAGAAGAAAATGCTGTACATCAGCCGTGCAAAATAACGAGTTAAAGACGTTACACAACCAAGCAGTGTGAAAAAAGAACCTTGCACTAATTTTGCCTGTCAAAGATGGATTTATCTGAATCATGCACATGAAACTTGCCTGATTCATGATTTGATATGCATTCAAAATGATTTCATCAAAACTTTTGATTGTGGTGACTTCATTATTGTGAATATGAGTGACAAACTTTAATGACTATTTTTGACCTATCCATGATGCTTATTTTGTATGTTAATTTGTATGATATCTGGATAGACTCTATACTGTGAATTGTAATCAACATGATCAATATTAATGTTTTTAATCTGTCAAACCAAGCTGTTTTTAACAAAAAAACAGTTACGGTTTTGACAGATTAAATACATTTATAATTAGTTATTTATTTACTAAATTTCATAAACAGAAATCTTTGTAATATTTTATGTTTAAGGCTTTTATAATAATATTATGAAGAGTTAGGTATCATAATGTTTTGTTGGATGCAAGATAAGAATGTCATAAAGTTTTTCCAATGTTATTTTGGACTTTGAATTGTTTTTTATTTCAGAATCTATTGTCTCCAAAAGAGGATAGGATACAGTCTGTGGTGGGACTAGGTAGCCAGATGAAATGAGACAACATGGTCAGAAGAGAAAAATCAAAATCCTCGCCAACATGCAGGTCTAGTTCTGTACTAATTATTGGTGCTTGCTTTTGCTTCATATTTCACTATTTATGCTGCATGATTCAAGATTATCTATGGAATAATTCTTGTAAATTCATGCAGGAAGCAATAAGCAAACATTAATCTATCTAGACTAAATCCACATGTGGCTCATTTACTTTCCAATTGTATAACCCTTATCAGACTGTATCCAATCTGCAACTGCATGTATGGTTTGCATTAGGTTTGTTCGGCTGGCTGGACTAGCTTGAGGTTAGTCGAGCATGTTAGTCAAGCCAGCTGGACTAATGTTACATTAGTCCAGCTGGCTTGACTAGGGCTATGTTAGTCCAGATGGGCACCAGTTGGACTAACTTAAAGCTAGTCAATAACTAGTCGAGCGACTAACTTTAACTAGTCCAGCATGCTGGACTAACATCAAGCTAGTCAAGAAACTAGTCAAGGACTAACCTGAACTAGTCCAGCGTGCTGGACTAACATCAAGCTAGTCAAGCGACTAACCAAAAGCTAGTCAAGCGACTAACTAAAAGCTAGTCCAGCATGCTGGACTAAGATAAGTTAGTCAACCTTGTTAGTCCAGCAAAATTGACTAGCTTAAAGCTAGTCCAGGTGGGCACCATCTGGACTAGCTTTAAGTTAGTCCAGCTGACCAATTTAGGTTTTCAGTGTCCAGTTACCACAATAGGAATTGCTTTATTCTGTGTGGTAGTAAGCTGTAGTAACTGGATACTTGTCCAAGATTCTGCTCGCTGCATGCTCCACAGTTCTCTTCATATCTTGGATCTGTACTCACCATTAATTCTGGTGATGGCATCTTGATACTAGGCCTGCCATTTACTATGGATGTATGAATCTCACCATCACCAAGTGGTTCCAAATCAGAGTAATATGATGTACATAACACTTCAGAATCTGATGTAAACCTGTGCATTAGACCAACGGCTGAAGTGTTGTAAAGACGTTCACAGTCATTGTCATGCTGTGCAAAATACTGCCATGGTTTGTAGTTGATTCCATCTGTGGAACGTTCTAATATCCAGTTCCCTGGACGAGGTGAATTGGCTGCTTTTATGATAACATACGCCACTTGGAAAACCTGTGGAAATAAATGAAGAAATCAAAGCAAGCTCAATTTTCATGTAAGGTATAGCATTCACTTTAATTGATGAACAGTTCCATGTATCCACTTGAATATAGATCCATGCCCTAGCCTATTCCAGTAGATATATAATGCCAGGGCATAAAAAGGTAGGAAAACATGGGGAACACAGATTCCAAGAAAATCTTGAGAAATGGCAGAACATAATATACAAAAAACTACTCACAAGTCACCAATTAATATGTGTAATGTCATTTTGTTTGGTGTAATGCTCATATTAGTGCATTAAAAGGCTATTTTTGTAGTCAAAAAAGCTTATTGTACCCCTAGTAATGTTATCCCAAACTGTCTATATTACATGCATGAACATTAACAATTATTTTGATTTTGTAGCTTGGATTTATACCTTTATGTCCAATTACCTTGACCTTCCCACGGAGCAATACTCCCCCACTTCAAAACTTGCCTCACCTTATATTAATCTTATTTAGGGAGTGGTGGGTGGGAAAATAAATTTCTCGATCCGTATTTGATGAAAGCTGAATGTGATATGAAACGAAAGCAAGCAAACCCCACACCAGCAATAGGCCTACTCCCATTGGCTGATGACTGGATAGGCCATAACCGGCCTTACGATTGGATGCGGTATGATGCGACCGCAAAACCATAACAACAATTACCTCACGGGATAAAACACAATGACATTAAACAGTCATTACGGACGGAAGCAACCATTTCTCTGCATGGGTAAAGACAAGCTTTCAGAAATGTTATTAAACATATTGTTATAACTGACAGAAAATTTCTGAAGTTTGCTCAAATTGGCTTGTTATACTCTGATCAGCTCTTTATAGGCAGGACTCATAACATCATGGATTGATACAGAATGGTGTACACACAGCTAGGTGCAGCACCTGTACGCGAACTCCGCTTTGCGTTTTGCGTGAATGACGCATGCTTTACGTGTGCGTAAGTTGGAACTTTATTGACTCGCGCAGTAACAAAAACCAAATAATTCCCGCCTATTAAGAGCCGATTATAATATACGGTAGTTCCCAGAATAGCATCATTGAGCTTTTATTTCCCTTTATTCCCCCAAAGTGCACACAAATTTGCAAATTTTTGAAGCTAAAATGGTCAAATATTAGGCTAAGTTGGTCAAAAACACACACATATAGGTGTCAACATGGGGGGGGGATTGTATGGACTTCCCCCCCCCCCCCACCTTCATCAAAATATTGGAAGGATGCACCCCCTGTCCCCCAGATTTGGGGCCAAATGCACACAAAACACACATGAATATTACAGCTAAAATGACCCCAAATTAAAAACCACTAATTACTACAAATTTGTCAATTTTCATATCTTTTTAGCATCCAAGATGTTTACAATTTTGCATCAACAACAACAAATGGTAGGTCTACATGTTTGTCTTGGTGAAGCAACATTACATTTGCCTGGTGGGTTACCCAGAAGAAGCTGATATGGCGCGAAGGGTGGGAAAGGTTGATTAAATGCCTCCTATTCCATCCTAGGACCACAATTGCCTCATCCCAGTGGCATAGTACAAAACCTCAATTAAACACTCATAGTGCAAAATTTGACCTCAAGTTGCAGAGTATGAGTTTTTGTACTCAAATTTTCAAAGGTCATTCAATGAATTTACGCAAGTATTGGGGTTAAAGAACTGTACCCTTATAGATGAGAATGTTGTGGATCAAAGCCCCTCATAATATCCCAAGTTTAACCTTCCCAATTAATTGTGTCCTCACAAATAATCCGCAGTGATTCACACATCCAATAGTTTAAACAGACATTCTACTCTTTGTAAAAAATAATTTGAAAGGCAAAGATCTTGGTAACCAAATGAAATAGTTGATACTATGACCCCGTTTACACACAGAGAAGTTGACTTCAATTGCGACATCAAATTTAGATTGCGACTAAGGATAAGATAAATTATTTCTTGATGGGATGTTTACATGGAGTTCAAAACAAATTGTGAATTCGACTTTTAATGCTATCATTTGCTCATGCTTCAATTATCATTATAAAGTTGACCTCATATTACGTGTGCGTTTACACTGAAGTCTGAGTTTGAAGTCGAGTTTGAATTCAACAAATGTTGCTCCGGGTCATCATTTGAAGTTGACTTCTTAAGTCTAGTTCAAAACATGGCGACCCTATTTAGTGTTTACACACAAATTAAGTCAAGTTCAAAGTCGACTTCAGGCTCTGTGTAAAACGGGGGAGGGTAAGTGTAAAAAAGTTATTGTCATTTGGTATTTTTGGAATGAAAAATTGGCAAAAAAACAAAAAAAGTAAACAGCAGTATTGATGAAGTTGAAGCCCCATTCAAATACATACATGTAGCTAATTTAAAACTATCAGTATATAAATTACGGATTCATGTAGGGGGCCTAAATGCCAGATTTCAGCTGAACCAGTAGCAGGCTATAGATGTTAGCACATCTATGACAATGACAAAGGTACCAGAATCTGAATTTTGATCATTTTTACTATCATCTGGATGAACAAATCACTAAATGGGCCTTTAGACTAAATTATTGAGGCTAAATTTGGGTAAGTTATTAACCTTTGGGTTTGCTAGGTCTGTTTATGTAATGCAAAAATCACAATTTCTCACAAAAACTGGTAAATTTTCATGAAATTGAAAACTTTTTTTTCCATCAAGCTGTCCACCATCTGTTCACTGAGATGGTCTGTTAAACAGCTGTGTAGCACAAAACTGAAGCAGGTGAAGATGGATGCTGTAATCGGTTGTTGCTTGACCAGCTGGACATTGAGACTGAAGAGTGGACAAGACTTGGGTTTCCCCAATTATTTTTAGTTTAGAATGTAAATATCTAGAAAAGCTCTTGGATCAATCAGAGGTGACACTCACTATGGACCACAATAGCCTCATCCCAATGGCATAGTTCAACAACCTCAATTAAACAATCATAGTGCAAAATTTTACCTCAAATATACAAATTAGAGGCGGCTTCACTATATAATACATTAGAACATATTAGAAACACTTTGACCAAGTTTCAGGGCAAAAGTATGCAAAATAAAAGTACCCTGAACATTTATGCATTGATTTTTAGCAAAATATTGGCAAAAATTACATATTAATGAGCCTTTCCAGTCCTTTTAGCTCATTAACTATATTGATTATTGACAAAAACAATAGGATACAAAGAAAATATAAATTGATGTATTTGGGAAACCGTATGTCCGATTTGCTCAAACAAAAGGCATATTGATCAGTGTACTTTACCCTACTCAATTAATCTGTTTAAAACAAGCTCAAAGCATTTTCTAATTTCTAGAAAATGCATCCAATACCACCTTAATATTCATGACAATATGCAACATTTAATATTGTAAAATTGGCATTTCTTAATCTTACCTACTCAAAACATCAGTTGAAGTAGTTAAATAGTCATACACCCCCTCGGGGGGGGGGGGGAGTGGGCACTCCCATATATTGACATAGGTCATGTGCCCATGAAAAGACCCCAGTATTTTGGACAAATCCTGCACCCAATGACCCCGTTTTTTCAGCAGCCTACACTTTTTTCGAAGTCCTCAAAATTGAAATTTCAACGCGCTACAACCCACCCATATATTAAGACCTAGGCCTACCTCTCAACGTAAGTGTTAAATTGAATATTGCATGAAAACTGGAAAAAAACTTTTACCAAATAAAACTTTTTTTTTTTTTTTTTGCAAAAGAACTTTCTTATTTTAGGCCTTAGCAATCAAGCATGTAGGCCTATAGCTTGTAGACCTATATCCTGCAGGCCTGTGCGTTGATACTGAACAATGAGTTACAGTATGCATGTAGGAGGAAGAAGAAGCAGTGCTGAATATTATTGCAAACTAAGTGCAACTTTCAGCACTTCCCCATTCAAAACACTCCTTGGGCATGAGATGTCCTCAGTCTTATAGTATGGTCACAAGACCTACTATATAGTACTATAAAAAACAACACAATAAAGATCACATCACTAGTTGTGTTCACATTGTCGGACATATGCCCGGCAGAACTTGGAAGTGTAAATTGCTAGGAGTTGCGGTAAGCGCAGCCAGGAGTAGTGGCAGTGTGAACGATGGTCAGCTTAAGTTCCGCCTGGCGTAAATCCAATGTATTCTGCAATGTGAACGCTGCTATGCCTGGTACCCAGTGTAAGTATTAAATTTGACCTTTTTTGGTCGAAAGCTAAGAAATTACATTTCGTGCGATTGAAAAAAGTCACAGAAGTGGTACCCGATTTTTAACGCCGACCAGAAGTGAATGTCTAGTGTAGGCTGGGACTAATGTGAACACCACTACTCATTAGAAACTGCAGGTCATAAATCTGTTTGTTTGTATTTCTTGTCCTCCAATTATGTGACCTTAGAGTGTCCTCAGCTAAATTGGCCCATGGGATTTGGGTGTAATCACTGAGTTAGCAAACAACACTGACAACCCAACACAAGCAATATACATAATCGAGACAATGAAATGCTGGAATGAAATGAAACCTCCTACGTTGAAACTCTCCTAAAATTTCAAATTAAATGTACACAGGGTCTTGATTGGCTTCATGTGCATTATGCTGTCCTTTACTCCTTTTATTTGCCCAGTTTGTCCAAACATCATTTTCACACACTAGACGAATGCTGCATGAAACATTCATAGTCAGGCTAAGAAAGCCTATAAAACAAAACAAAACAAAAATATTTCCTCATGCAAATATTTAACAAACCAAAAGTTTGATGATGCCCTAAAAGGTCTACACAAAAGGCCTTTCCCGGGAGGGGGGGGAGGGGAGGGGAGGGGAGGGGAGGAGTCTGAATACCGTTGTAAAAAATTGGTTAAAATATCAGTCAAAGTTGATCTATGGTTTGAAATTTAGTCGTGTAGCCAGTGGGGATCAGACTGCCCCCGGACACCTAAAATGGGGACGGAGAAGCGGAAGATGGGGATGTGAAGAAAGGGAGAAAGAAGGGGAAGGAGAGGGAGAAAGAGAAGAGAAAGGGGGAGGAGATGGAGAAAGAGAATGGAAAGGGTAAGGAGGGGAAAGAGAAGGGAAAGGGAAGGAGGGAAGAAAAATAAGGACAATACTGATGTTTGCCCCCCCCCCCCCACCGGACTGACAATGCTGGCTACGACGAGCCTATTGGAATTATCAACATTTCGCACTAAGGGGCAAGGGCCTATGTTTCAGGGAGGGGGTCGGCCTTCTAACGAAAGTAGATTCATTTATAGGATGTCATTGAACTTGAAGTTTGTTCACTAATGAATGTTTTTTCAATACAATAGATCTGTGATCATTTAAAGATCCCTGTCAATGTTCAGGCTTTGCACCCATCATTATTAATTAGTGGCACCTGGTGTCTACATAGCTACACACATGGTCATACTATGATTACAACTATCAGCAAAGAAACCCAATGTATTCAGAGTCTATGATGTATCATAGGTGTGTAAGGCATTGCACTTTTCCATTTGTCAGTGAAACACAGGAATAAACCCGATTCACATCATTGCAAGTTTAGAATGAATTGTGATATTTTCAAAATCATTCATATTTTAAGCTGAATTATCATGATATAATGTTAAAAATATCATATAAATACAGTCATTATAAATAAAACAATAAGGGGTGGTGCAATAATTATGTGTAGCTAGTCAGTGGTGTTGAATTATAGGGGAATTATAGGCATTTTGGCAGGCCAAAATTAGGGGGGAAACATTTTTGGAAGGGTCAAAAGGAGGAAGCGATATTTGGAAGGTCAAAAGGGGGACAAGCGATTGACCGTTTTTGAAATTACACATAAAAAAATTAACCCCATTTAACACATACGGCATACATCCCTAGAAGGAATAGTTCTAAAGTAAACCTGGATTATTTTGGTGAAGATTCGAATCAGTTAGCTTTAATGTACATGTATGGCAGAACATGTATAACTATGCATTGTAATATTTTACAAGCACCATACTGTATGTCACACATCTGGTCCAGCGATTGACCATTTTTGAAATTACACATACAAAAATTAACACATACGGCATACATCCCTAGAAGGAGTAGTTCTAAAGTAAACCTGGATTATTTTGGTGAAGATTCGAATCAGTTAGCTTTAATGTACATGTATGGCAGAACATGTACATGTATAACTATGCATTGTAATACAAGCACCATACTGTATGTCACACATCTGGTCCAATATCAGAATGAACTTGGCTTTTATCCCACTATTTATGTTATGACTGATTACTATAAATAAGCCCAACAATCACATCTGAGTTGGAGCTCCTCTTGCTTTGCCTAGTCAAGATTTGAACTCTCACAATTCGGGACAGAAAGCCATTTGCTGTACTGAAAATCAGTACTGACACAGCACCGCTTATGTGTTATGAAAGTTGCTGCATGATGGTGACTCGAAACTTAAATAAATAAGGCCTACCACATTTATTAATTAAGAAATATTATGAATGTTTAGTATTAGTCATAAGTCATGTAATGCAGCTGTGTTCAACCTTCAAGCATTTGGATGCACTTTTAATTAACGAGAGGATTGTATGGAATGTAAAAAAAATCAAAAAAGGACAGCATTTTTTACCTTAAAGCCATAATGTACGATCTTTTAATATGAAATTGGTTTATTGTTTTAAAACCTGATTTTTTTGTATATTTGTAATGTTTACACATGTCCCAACTTGCACCTAAATGGAAGCGGCTAAATTTGTTGTCTTTGTAGGTCAACAGAGCAAAGTTCGACATATTATCATAATTTAAAAATTATGATATGTCCTCCCATAGAACTGCTGTTAAATGGCCAAAATAACCAGAGGGGTTTCTTTCAGTTTACCTTGTTATTTCAACCTAAAATGGACAGCAACCCTTCCTGTCAGTAATACTAATATTATTTCAACATTTTGAATAAAGAATAACAAAATCAAAATTTGATGGAAATCGTACATTAAGGCTTTAACTGCATGTACTAGTAACCATTCCATGGTATTAAATACAAATTAAAAGTGATAGTTTAACAACACAGAAAATACATGTATGAGAAGCATGGCGCCATTCCAACCTTACTATCTAACTATTTCATACAGCTCAGTTTATATGATCTTCAAAATCAAAGCGGTTACCATACCATAGCTGAACTATGGGGCTTTGGCAGTAAGCAAGTAAGGAAGTAAAAGGCTGAGACTATTTCAATGTGGCGGCACTACGTGGGGAGGGGGGTTCAAAGGGGTTATTTGCTGCCCAAATATTTTCTCTCCCCCCACTTTTGAGGCAAAAAAACCCAAAATCACACAAATTTCCACTTTTAGCAGCAATTTTGTGCAAATTGGTTGATTCCCCCAAAAAAAAATTCACTTTGCCCCCCAAGATAAATCCTGGTGCCACCACTGCATAACAATAACATAGATGAGATGTTCTCTGGTAGCAGCTCTAGGTTTCTATACTACTGGAAGTATATGTCTAGACGACCTATAAGTCTATCACCAGAAAACAGGCAGGTATTTCAAAATGCCACTTCCCCATCAAGGGGACACCTTTCTGGTGAAATGAGCAAATGATGAAAACACTTCACATACATAACCTATATATATAGACTATAAATCCATGCTAAGGAAGCTATATACTTCCACATAGGAAGAGATACTCACAAAGCAACACTTAAGTGGCTTTCAACAACACTATAATTGATTGAAAACAGAGTCACTTCAATTTCTTTCTCCACCTTGCACAGGATGTCTTGTTCCTTTGCTACACAGGTCATTTGAGAAAGGTAAATAGCATTGAAGAGGACTTCAAATTACTTGCAAATCATGATTCCCCAAAATGAATAACTTGAACCGCACTATTACCACCAAATTTGATGCCTACAGTTTGTTTCCTTTACCTATAGATGAGTTGACCTCAATGTTTATCAACAAAGGCAAGGGACTGGTATATCAATATGCTTAAGTGAACCCCATACAACCACTACACTGTTCATTGTGCCTTATTGTGATGTTGTGGGAGTTTTAAAAGCATGGGCCCTGAACATAATATGATGCGCGCGCATACTGTCAGGCAAAAATCAATGGAAATTGTGATGATGTGTGCGCATACTGGCAGGCAATTGACGTCAGAAGTCAACTCATCTATATTGAATACCACATAGTAATACTAGAATATTTTGTTTGCACTTTCCAACTTCTACTCTGCCAATATCAGTTGAATTGTATGCAGAATCCTGAAGATACAAACTTAATTTAAATTCTACGCCAAAAGTCGCAAGTCAAGTGCTAAATGATTGCATCATATCGGAGATTTCAGGATCTTTGATCAGGGGCGTAGCCAGCTTTCTTGGTCAGGGGTGGCAAAATAAAATTTTGAGGGCACAGACGGAAAAAAATTGTTTTTAGAGAGACTGTACATGTCTTCGAGCTTCCAAAAAGGCTTTACCGCACAAAAATTGTGTATTTCACACTATTTTGTCCCAAAATCTGGTTGAATTTTGGTGCAAAAGGGGCTTCTTGCCCTTTTTCTTTTCCTTTGCCCTCCAAATTTTCTCTTCATTTTTCTGTCAGAGGGGCACTTTTTTGTTTCATTTTTTGTCAGGGGTGGCACTCTGCCCCCCTCCACCCCCCTGCTGGCTACGCTATTGTCTTTGATCGCATGCACTTTCACATAGGCCTTCAGCTTTCTCAAGCATTCATGTAGACATTGGTGTGAAATAATGGTTATGGTCATACCATTATGAAAAATTGACAAATACATGTATAGGCCTAGGTATACATTTCGTTTCATGAAATAATCTACCTATCTATATTTGAAATTGTAAGCGACAGGTCGAAGTTCAAACCTTGCACCTATAAACTGCAATCATTTTCTTTTATCCTCACTTTACTATAAACACACAACCTCTGTATATGTAATATACTGTGGACCACAAGAGCCTCATCCCAATGGCATAGTCCAATAACCTCAATTACATAATTTTGACCTCAAGTTGCAGAGTATAAGTTTTTGTACCCAAATCTTCAAAGGTCATTCAATGAATGTACAACTGTATTGAGGTTTAAGAACTGTTCCCCTGATAGATGAGCATATTGTGGATCCTAGCGATAGGACATTTTCATCTTTTCCCCTGCTCCCAAATCAAAACTAACATGCTACCACCCACATAGATCTGTAAGTGTAAGGGTACACCCCATCAGTCCGAAACCCCATTAGTTGGAACCACCGCTAGTCCGAATTTTAAGCTTCCCTAACGCTAAGATTAACCCTAAAACTAACCCTAAACCTAAAAATTCGGACTAGCGGTGGTTCAGACTGACGGTGTTTTGGACTGACAGGGAGACTCCAAGTGTAAGGCCTATTTTACAACATTTTATTTCACTGTCAATTTCAAATGTATTTTAATATTGCAGGATTCAGTCTGATCGGGATGCATGGTTTTCAGTTCATCATCACATAAAGCCAACCCATACACTACATGTAGGATCCACAACATGTTCATCTAATCAGGGCAGTTCTTTAACCGCAATACATTTGTACATTCATTGAATGACCTTTGAAGATTTGAGTACAAAAACTCATACTCTGCAACTTGAGGTCAAATTTTGCACTATGATTATGTATTATTGAGGTTATTGGACTATGCCATTGGGATGAGGCTATTGTGGTACATAGTGATATGAGACACTGCACTGCCATACAGGGAATGCAATGCTGCTGTAAAAATGTCTCCGCCACCCCTCCCCCACCCTCCAAAAAAAACCTGCCCGGCCCTAGGGATGCACCATTAGATTCTCAGGGTAGGGGTAGGAAGTTTAAAAAAAAAAAAACTTCACCCACTACATGAGCAACAAAACCAACTTTCCCCACCAACACTAAAAAAAAAAACCTTCCCCCACCTAACTGTGTATAAATGCATGCCTTTCCCCGACCCCATCTTCCTACCCCCCGAGTATCAAATGGTGCGTCCCCTACTTGATGTCCATCCACCTGTAGAAGAGAGGTTTGTTTTGTTGCCTAAGGTGTTGCCTAAGGTATTACAACATTTAACAGACATTCAAACAAAACCATGAACCATTGGTATTTTGGCACCTTTCATACATTGCAAGTGACAAGCTTCTTGGAGTTTTGGACATCCTGTGGAAACAAGGTCAGGTTCCTGCAGGGCTAGGCAAGGTTTCCACATTTAAATACACTCACTTCCCATCTAAAATCTTTGCTCTTTCCATACAAGCAAAATTACGGAAAAAAACTACAGCTCAAAGATACTATTGATATACAGGCCCAGTATACAGGTTAGGCATAGTCCGAGAATGGTAGGTACATTATGTGTACATCCATTATCAAATGGATGTCAGCTGCTACATGTGTCTCTTTTTATATAATCGCTAAGAATAAATACCAGACTCATCTCAAGTGGTGGTCACTTCAAATTATCGCTAACGTCACATGGTTTAGGAATGTTCTCTTGGCAATATCAAGAAAATCCTAATAATTTAGCAACAAAAAGATGAAGTTTAGTTCCACCAAGTTTCAGTCAAATCTGAGCAATTTAAATATGGATGACCTCTGGTTGTTTTTAACCTATATCCCACTTCCAGTAAATATTTAACTAATCAAGCCATTTTGTGAAATTTCATAAAAATTGTGTATATGACCCCTGGGTGACCTTTGACCTTCACCTGCCACTTGACCAAAGCAAACTTAGCTTTTCTACATGGGTAGGGTGTATGCAGAAATAGTCTCTATTATAGAGGACGTCCCAGGTTGTCCCCGGTTATCGGTTATAGATCTGAAAATTCCCCTGATTGGCCGTGTTTACAAATCCATTCAAATATGTGTACAGACAGAAATAATACCTGCAGAGTCTCTTTCTGAACAAATTCAGGCTAGACATAATTGAACTCGTAGTGAGCTCGTGGCTAGTGTTATTTATCAGATTCAGTCTCTGCTGATCCGCTACCAATGGCCATCAACAGTGTTCGAATTAAGCAATTTTTTGAGGTTGTCCGCCGGACAACCTCAACAAATTTTTTGGTTGTCCGAAAATATTTTTGGTTGTCCGAAATTTTAATGAACTTTTTAAGCTTAAAGTTGCAAGTTTAAAAACATACAAAGGCTTTGTCAAAGCCGCCAAATTCACACAGTCACACACTTTCCCCAAACTCACCTTGTTGCTAATAAAATATCAAATATATCCAAGAAAATACAGGTTGTATGTTCATCAATTATTTATCATCAATAAATCCATGTTTGTGCCGTATTTTATGCTTAAAGTCCGTCAGAATTCATGATTGTTTTCAAGAAGTCAAGATTTTAATATGTACCCCGGTAAAAAAAAAAATCTCCATTGAAATATACCTCATTAATTATTCATGAGTTCATCGGAAATCCCCGAAAAACCAATGGGTGTTTTGAAACTGATCTGATCTGAATATTTTTTATGCACATTATAATTGCCACGGTGTGTCTTGAAACTTATAATAATATCATCATCAGTAATCACTTAGCAACGGTCAGAGGTCAGATTTTTTGCCTGGGTTTTGCTGACAGCCAGTTTTTCTTTAGACATGATTTTACTATTGCAAGAGCTTGACAGATTCGGGAACCATGCTAGCCCTCGACCGTGTGTCAAAATGCCCAAACCAGCTGTTTACATTTACCGATGCATATGGCCAGGGTTGGGTATTTATAAAATACTGGCTACAAATTATGGGTGTTTTTTACTACATTGGTCATGATTTCTTCTGAAAATTTCAAGATAATAATGCAATGCATTTTATGTTAAGCTTATTCAGTAACAGTGGTGCACATTTTTATGGTTGTAACTTGTAATCCAGACTTGTAATCGAACGCAAAGGACTGAACTTCCCCCGATGCATAAACTTTTTTTTCCGGTATCGAGGGGCTCGATAAAGTAAACAGTTAATGGCTGAGGTTGAGTTTCGCAGCTCATGGGTTGTGGAACCACGTTTAAATTCATGTTTATTTTATTCAAAAATAGTTTCACATTTTAAATATTACCATCGGCTAAAAGATACTCATTCAAAAGGTGAGTTTTGGCTACAGATTTATGGTTGTCCGGCGGACAACCGAATCAGTATTTTTGGTTGTCCGGAGACTTTTTTAGTTGTCCCGGGCGAACGGACAACCAAAATTTCGAACGCTGGCCATCAAACTTGGGACGGTTGGAGAGGCACGCAGCAGCCTGTCATACCGCATCCATATAGGTACGAGGGGTATCAAAAAGTTTTAGAAATCGCCCAGAAGTGAAAGAGCTATATCAATGAAATTTTGTCAGTGCAATCACTGGTCCTTATGTACACTATGATGCAAAAATGGTCTCATAAGAATGTTTACTTTTTTTACAGGCGCTAGATGTCAGTACCTGCCTATGTAACCGCATCACCAGCAAAATGGAGAAAATTGAGGCATGTAGCATGATTACATTTTAAGGGTTACAGTGCCCACAAAATCTGTGATGAAATAAAAATTCATCAAAGATAACTTTCATTTCATCAGCGATTTTCTAGGCACTGCAACCCTTCAAATGCAGGATCTTAATAACGCTGCTTGCCTCAATTTTCTCAATCTTGCAGTTTATGCACAGTAACTGGGGCAGCAGGTTATTAGCATCTAGCGTCGCCTGTAAAAAAAGTAAACATACTTATGAGACAATTTTTGCACCATAGTGTACTTAAGGACCAGTGATTGCACTGACAAAATTTCATTGATATAGCTCTTCACTTCTGGGCAATTTCTAAAACTTTTTGATACCCCCTCGTTTAAATACAACCAAGTCAATAAAAACTGTAATCAATGGAGTCAATCTTTACTCCTGATTGCCTTTCTACAATCCACCAATTACCAATTATTGAATAGACCTCAAATCATAAAGTCTTTGAAAGTTGACAAATGTGGTCTACCGCACTACCTGTCTGTCCACCAGCGTTGAATCGTTACCTGTTCAATGCATTGCCTATTGTTTCTCAACTTCCTCTACCATCCATCTTCCGGTATCACTGCTCATTACATGACAACCGCGTCAGCTTTTGTCCTATTACAGTTTCTTATTTTCTAACAACTTTTCTTGGTTTAACATTGTTATCCTAGATAATAGTTCACAGTTGTATCTATACAACATCTTGTTTTCCTGATAATTAGTTTTAATTGAGTTGATGGATCTGAATCGAAATCAAATTATGGTAATTGGAGGTCATGGTACATTAACTTAGATGAAAGAATGAATGAATGGAAATAATTTCCTATAGACCTTCAATGCACAGGGTGGCCAAGTTCAAGAGAAGTTTATGGTCAGTATTGAGAAATTTGACACCATTTCGTTAAAACTAAACAATAAGTATGGAATCAAAACTCATCAAAATTCATCAGATAACCTCAAAGTTCCTACATGGATACAAGTACATTTAATAGAAATAATAATTAAACATGTGAAAAACAAAACAGCTAGAATTTTACTTGAACAAAGAAAATGTGTGTTTGCAAGTATTTGCACATGTTGTAAATTATGCATGTTTTAATGAGAAAGGAGACATGAGGGATTTTTTAAAAATTTCAAATCAATATATCAATATAGCAACATTTGCAATAATTTCTTTTGTATTTCTTACACAGGGATGCTAAATTTTGCTCAAAATCCTGGAATTTCCATTGAATAAGATTCCTGAATTTCAAATTTTAGCTGCCATGAACATCACTGCACCCTAAGAAACATGCTCGTGCACAGAGGTTATTTATTCCTTCCTTCCCATGCAAGAATTGTAATGAGACTTTATGTCGGTGAGACAGGTAGAAAATTCTGCAAAAAGCTTGAAGAACATAGGACAGAAGCGGATAAGACATGTGTAAATGTTCGCACGAGAGCGAACAGAAAGGCTTCTCAATCAGCTATCAATAAATCGGCTATCACAGACCATGTTCTTGAAAAAGAGGCAGAAAAATACAAACGATAGAAAAACAGTGAAAATCAGGCAGCAAGGCACCATCATGAACAGAGATGAGGGGCAATACAACCTAACTAACATGTCTGACGATCTTCTGAAGAAGAAACCACCTGGCAACCCCTTTGCTGAGCAACAACGAGTTGTAAACAGAAGGTCATCACAACAACATCAGTATTGGGAAAGAAGTCTGACAGATTTCGAAACGTCCACAGTTACTTTTTTAACTGGATTAGAACTATGAAATTTGTCTCTTATTTTTAATCACAGTCCTGATGAACATGTTAAGAAAGAACAAATTTCATTTCCAAAGCTGTTAACATTTTTTGAATTTCTATTGATCATTAACCCTAACCCAACCCAATTCCATGGTTTTTGGTATCAGAAGGGAAAGAAGAAACAAAAAAGGAGAGACGATGAACAAAGAAGTCAATTGGACCCCCCCCCCCCCCCATTTGAACCACCCGACCCCTCACATGCCAGGCTGGAGGTCACGGACCTGTAGCCACGGGCGATTCCCTGGTATATATGATTGCGTCATTGCATCACTTGGAACACATTGTGAGCTTTAGTTATAGTTTCAGATGAGTTAGGGTTAAGAAAGGTTTGACACACAAAGTGAAATGGGATTTTCCTTTCGAATATAGAAAAGGCTTGAGTCTGTACCTGATGTAACAATGTGACATATACACACACCCTAAAGCAGAGGCAAGTTTCTTTGACCTTGTTCTTGGCCTTAAGTTTCTTTCCAACTGTGATGATCTCTTTATCATTGTTTGTTTACATCTGTTCATCTTACACCCAAATAGATTGAGTAATTTTGACCTTTTTCAGCAGAAGCAGCGTCAGTTAGTCTGTATTAAATATGCCTAAACATGTAGGAGTCTTCAATGCTCAAGGGCTTGACTACTGTGACTATTATGTGGATCAATTCATGTGAGGTAAAATGATTGTTTTGTGCACATAGATACCAATTATCAATTTCAAATACCATTTTGTAATAAAATCACTATATTAATGTGTCAAGCTTGACTGATGTGTTTTATAGTCATCTTCAGTAGAAAGCAATTTTTCATCTAGCCACCACAATGCTAGCAATTCCCCCTAGAGTTCACAAAATGGCAGACAGCACTGAAAAAAGCACACACACTTCCTTGGAATTTGTTGCTTTTTCCTTGATAAAAAAAAACCATTGTAAAAAATCTTCCTATCTCCCCATCTTCCTATTTTGTCCAGGGTGAGATGTGGAAATAATTTTACTGTGCCAGTCTTTACTGATGCTATTGCTAATGCAATAGAATAGGCCCTACACATTTGAATGTGTTCAAACTAAACACTGTTGATGCAATTTAATTTGGCTGTCTGTCTCAATTAAATTGATTGGTTTTTAATCAATTGTTGAAATCAATCACCTACGCCAGCCAGTTCTATAGGCCTATACCATTTTTAGGAAAGGAGGAAAGATCTATTCTATTTTTCATGAGAAATGGTACATTAGAATCTAAAAATCTTAAAATGCAGGATAGGAGAGAGTTGATTATGGTGTAACCATGGCAAGGGACACACTGCACCATCAGAAAAATATTAAAAAGAAATTAAAAAGAAATCTGTTTAATCAATCCCGCTTAAGGTTAGCAACTATTTTAAACTGTTGTGATTTGGTAGTTCACAGCATCTTGTGAATTGTAGAGAGCTTTGGCAAAAATTGTATTGATCATTTCATAGCGAGCGTGTAGAAGAATTCAAGTATCACAGATACACTTTTGTAGGTCCTGTGGTTCTTGTAAAGAAGGCTGAAACAACAACACTTTTATAAATCATACATAACTCATTTTTAAAACGACATTCAACAACTCTTCCTATACCTTTGTACAGGAGCCAAGTGTTGTTAATCCGTGATGAATCAACACTTTTCTAGTACTAGCGTATCTGCGAACGCAAGGTTACTGGCGACGTGTTATTCTGCGTGAGCGCGTAAAAATTAAATCATGCCTGGAACTTATGCGTAAACACTTTCTTAAATTAATTTAATTCCAAACTTCACTTTCTTAATGTTATTAAAGTAACAGGTAAACATTACCGCTTTATTCTTTAGTTTTATTGCTGATAACAACAGAGAAATCATTGATCTTCTTGTAAGGTTGAGTGGTAATGACAAACGGATATTCCGAATGAAAGAATCATGTGAATTAGACATTCTTTAGCTTGTTTTTGTTGTTGAAAGGATTCAATCATGTTTCACTGTTGTTCATCACCGATTAACAACTCGTCAGGCGCTTCTGCGTGGTTTACTTCGCTCGGGCAGCTGCCCTCGCGAAGTAAACCACGCAGACGACCTGATGCATCGTTGTTAATCGGTGATGAACAACGATGAAACATGATTGAATCCCTAAATCAATCAAGCAAGTTGTCAAAGTTTATGATTTGTAGAATGAACTTTTGCAAAACATCAAAGAGTTATTTTTCAATAATATATTGATCAAATAACGAAAATCATTTGTTTGTTTTTTGCTGCTTCGACCAACAATACGTCGTGTACCCTTAAATATGATACATATAACTTGGGCTCATATGCATTTGTAACATTTTGGTGTGTAGATACAACTTTGAGACTATTATAGTTAGTTAGTTAGTTATATGGGCTAGATTTGCATGTTTTGTGTACTAGTATTTCATGCATCAATGGCTGACCTCAAGTTCAATGTCATACCAACAATTAACTGGATTTCTATAGTGGTACCAAAAATCCATACCAGGTTCTGCTAAGGTGTATGAACAAATAACATTCACAATGTCACAAAAACAAAAATATCTGAACCCAAACATCGTACTGAATTTGTGTATTTATTTAATAGTAGCATGCTATTCATTTGGTGTCATTGACAAGTTTGAAAAAAAGTACACCAGGAAACTTTTCATCAGCATTTGTGTATTTTGTTTAACACATTGCCATGACGATGGTATGGACGTGTTGAAGTAGGTATAGTTAACAGAATAAAGTTTAACACAGTGCAACAAGTTAAACTCAATTTACCCTTGCTGAGAAATGGACCAATCCATGTTATTGTTTACCGGGTCAGATGTCAATCATTGTCATGCAGATAAATTTGTATTGTTTGGCTCGACCGGGAACCAATGGGATTTGCCGCCTTAGCGGGTTTCGGGCGTGATTAGGTGGTTATTTATTCACTGTTGGTTTTGTATTGGACACGACAACAACAAAAATCTTTGGCTACCGATTCTTAGAAATCAACAGCAAACTCATAAGGCATAAACAACTGACTGATGGATGATAAAAAATCAAGCTTTGGGAAGCTTAAAATGTGCACGTTTACTGCATCAATAACAAGGACACGCTGATTTTTCTACCTTGTTTCTGCTTACTGCACAACAATATAATCGGGATTCAGGTTCGAATTTAATGCTGCGCTATGTATAATTGGTGGCGAGTTCGGCGCTGGCATGCAGTGCTAAAACTTGGATGTAAAAAATATTGATACATGTAGTAATATCAACATTTTGTGCACGTTTTGTGAGCTAGCCAAGTCAGTATTCTATACAATCGTCGTGGAAAATTCCGGAAAATTACGGTAGACTTAATCCCACTGAACAGCACAACATGCACGCATAAAGCAGTCATCTTCAAGACTTCATGAAATTTGTGGTTGAGTAATTTCTGATTAGACGGAGAAATATCCGGGTGAGAATAAATTTATTTAATTTATGTATAATGCAGGAGTCGAAATTGTATTTAAATGCATCTAAATAATATTTAATGGTGTTTTCTTGCACACGAAAAGTGCTCCAAAACTTTGCAATTCCTGTGGCTTTACGCATTTAATATTAATGTTTGTTTACCAAGTGTGGTTCTATGAATAATTCATGAGGTGTAATTGTTATGTAGGGGCAGGGTTTTACAATGCACATGTAGCCATTATCCAAATAAGGCAAGGCGTAATAAAAGACACGCTCATTATGACGTCAGGGTCCTTGAGAATTTGACATGGGCGAATCAATCGATATCCCGATTGGCAAACAATGACTTCCCATTGCAAATCAATGGCGAATTTTTCCGGTGTCATCGTATACATTTGAGCCATAGTTTTTACCCGCTAATTTGGACAAATATTACCAAAGTTACAGCAATTGTCGAATCAGTTTGGCAGCTCGAAATTCGGGATGGCAAAATTTAAGCAAATTAAACTATCGTTTTTGATTGCGTCGGTTCATTTAAGTAGGTTTTTTTTCAGCATCGGATATGTTTTTAGGGTAAAGTTGACAGTCGTATTTTAATTTGGTGCGAATTCAGTTCAAGCAGTGCCAAGAAATATTGTCAGTTTTCTTGAAATTAATGTGGTTTTCATTCAAGGGATCCCTTTTATAGTTAAAACTCACAAAATGTTGGGATCATTTGGCTTACGAATTTACGTATTAAAAGCTGGAAAATCATAAGTAGAGAATTTACAGATGGTCAATTTTATGTTCCTACTTGTAAATAACAAGATCAATAAAAATAGAATAACAAAAGGGAAGATGTAAGACGATGATAATGTCGGTCAACGATTACGTGTTTGGGTTGGGAAATCCCTAATAATGATAATAGTTTTAAGTAGCAAAATATACGGTGTACAGATGATAATATTTAACGCCACTTGTAGCAAAATAGTTCACAAAGGCAATTTATTTAGCCATAAAAAATCTGGAAAAATCCTTGTGCAATTTCCGTCTCCTCTTTCGTCAAAATGGGGTAAAGACAGCCCGTCACCCCCTGGCGAATTTAGCGATTATGCGTTTGTGGTAAAATTTTAGACAATTTCTAGGTGTGATTTCACCTTTTTATGTTAATGCAAGCATATTTTAGGTGATAATTGTTAGTATAACATTAGCAGGCCAGGTTTTTGTGGCTTATTGAAAGGAAGGGTATCATGAGTATATTTACCCTTGGATATTTACCTTCATAATGGACGATTATGTCTAAGCTTACTCTGCATAAAACGTATAGAATTTACATGACAGAGTCGGTAATGCATTAGTTTTGTTTGTTTGGTTGAATTCATAGTTTCATCCATAAAGTGGTCATATAGTGTAGGTCTAATTTTAGTCACGGGTTGTAGACAAAACGTATCGAAAAACAAGGATAGCCCCGATATGTCCCTAGACGAGAATTGTTATTGAATACTTGGATTTTGGATTTGGATTGGAAATTTGATTGGACTGGAATTGTAATGTTCTTTTCTTTGGATTTGGATTGAAGTTGGATTTAAAAATTGGATGTGAATTTAAAATTGAAAAAAAAAAAAAATAAATAAATAAATAAATAAAAAAAAAAAAAATAAAAAAAAATAAAAAATATATGCAATGCTCTTAGGATTGAATTTGGATTGAAAATTGGTTTTTGGATTTGGATTGGAAATTTGATTGGACTGGAATTGTAATGTTCTTTTCTTTGGCTTTGGATTGAAGTTGGATTTAAAATTGGATGTGGATTGAAAATTGGAAAAAAAATAAATAAATAAATAAATAACATTGCAACGCTCTTTTCTTTGCATTGAATTTGGATTGAATTTTGGATTGGAAATTTGATTGGACTGGAATTGTAATATTCTTTTCTTTGGATTTGGATTGAATTTGGATTTAAAATTGGATTAAAAAATAAATAAATAAATAATTGCAATGCTCTTTTCTTTGGATTGAATTTGGATTTGGATTGAAAATTGGATGTGGATTGAAAATGGAAAAAATAAATAAATAAATAAATAAATAATTGCAATGCTCTGGATTGGATTGAAAATTGGATTTGGATTGAAAAAAAAAATAATAATAATAATAATAATGAAAGACCAGGGTTTATCATGTGTGTTATGGTCTGTGTGAGGGATTTTGATCATAGTTGCATACCTTTTTTAACCTTGCATCCCTTGTTAGGCTTTGATCACAGGCTCAACGGGAATGTGGACGAGCTCTTCGAGTCTTTATAGAACTTGATGGTATTAGTAATGTGAAGTTCAGAAGTTCAACGGTAGATTTTAGATCATAAAACTTGGTGAAGAAGGATCTTGGATAGTTTAATAATCTTGTGGTAAATCTCAGGTCAAATATTTGGATGGTGATTTAAGGAGGGTAGTTATGAGTGCCATAAATACATTGGTCATCGCCCTGTTGGCCACAAGGGGTCAATTTAAAGTAAAGTAAAATAAATTGGATGGTCATGAAACCAATATAAAGATATCTAATTAGGAAAAATCGTTAAGCAGGGTCAAAGAACTAATTAATGTAGAGAAGGATTTCATGAAAACGGGATAAAAAATTCTTGAGGTCAAGTAAGTAAAAGCCGGATTGTGTGAAAATTGGGAAAATGTGTTCCTCATCCCTTGCATTTGTGATACAATGACAAGGATATATGTGTGTCAAAGCATTTTTATTGTGGATTAAGGGTAATTAAGGCAAAGATTGCTTCAGTTTCTGGAATTAGTAATTAGTAAATGTCATATTCTGAAAGGGTTAAATTTGTATGAGAGTACGTAGATCGTACAAATAATTTGTCATGCTTATCCACATAACACGATGGTTCATAAAAATGGTCAGGGAAAGAAATTAATACAAATTAAATATTCATCTGTCTCCTGATAACTTGTGTTGGATCACAAACAAAATCGAGGAGGTTTATTCAAGTTACACAGGGTAATTAGTATAGATGTGCTGGCAGGTTGGTTCCCATTTCTTTCTTTTTCTTTCTTTTATTTACATTGCAGGCGATACCAATGACACTTTGATGCTGGTGGTAAGAAACAAGCCTGGCCTGTATGTACATGTACACCTGGACACCCATATAATTGCTAGTGACTACTAGACTTTGTGTGAGGCGACAGTAGACTTTGACATGCACAGCGAAGCATATTGAAAATTTTGTGTCATCTGCGAAACTGAACTTACGCATACGAGCAATACAAGGGAGAGCATGCATCTTTTACACAAATTGTACTGTCAGAAGTCTATTGAACCAAATAAGTTCTGAAGTTCGAGTCCAGCTAACGAAAAAGTTAATACTTTAGGGCTTCTCTTGGTGTATATAATAGCATCGTTTGATCAACCACAGTTGAACTTTGCATGGGAAATTTTAATTTGAGCATTCCTTCGATGTCGAGTAGTGGAAATTTGGAAGATGGGTTGTGCATGATTTAGCAATGACCGGCGCTTTGGTAAGGCAACTCAGGAACAAAGGGTTGCATGTACATCGAGAGTGCTGAAATAGAATAAAATAAAGCAAGACATCAGGCAGAATGCTGTTAGCCACATTGGTCCAATATTTCTGACTTAAAATGGAATTAAACAACCCAATCACTGGGTTCTGTATGTGCGGTTGTGCGTAAGTGTACTGGCCAGTGCAAGGTGCCCTACTTGGATCACAAGGTCTATTTTCACTACACAACAGAATAACTCGATTCTGCCCGAGATAGACGAAAAGATTTTTCAATTGGTAACTAAAAGTATGAAAGAAAGTTAACCATTGTGATGTTGATCATCAAAAAGATCAAATCAACATCTTCATATATTTGAAGAAAGAAGAATTAACTTAAAGAGTCGTAAGTTCATCCAACTTCGCATTGGTAGTGGACAACATATACAAAAATTTTATACAATTTCGCAGAGTTGGACGAAAACTTTAGGGGACAACATGGGAAATTTCCATTGGACAAATGAATCTCATGGGACTTGGAATATCACTAATATCTGGATGTTAAAAAAATTGATTACATTGTAAGTAAAATTGTACAAGAAACAATTTATACAGTGGTGAGCCCTCTGATATTATATTGATGTGCTTTGCGTTACGTAATAGTATGACTATACGAGGGTAGAAGTGGTTGAGTACATCACGCCAGGTGCGGTTTATATCTCAACAACACATATATTCTGTTGCACATTTGAAATTAATAACATTTAGTCAATCGTGCTTGTATTTGTTTGATTAAGTCTGTGTTAAAGGGAAGTAGGAATCAACTCCAGGTTGGCATGGGGTAGCTAGACTCTGGGGCCAAGTACTATGCCCTCATTTTTTCTAGTTTTTTTGTGAGGTTGCGCAGCCGGCTAGTTATCGCGTTGATTTCTTTCAATATCCTATTGTGACGATACAATGTATCTTGCAGCATATAGAGCCAGCATAATTTAGTAGTGTTATTGTGGAGAATTATATGGATTACAGTCAATATCCAGCAAAGAAATTATAGTGCTGTTTTATGCTAATCAGCAATTAGTGGCACAGAGCCAAACTGTGATTTATATTTCAATGTGCCAACAATAAAATCCTTCATTGAGGTTCCATTTAGTTATCAGTAGCATTGTCAAACATAGGCAGATATATCACCATGTAGTTTCTGGTTTTCAAACAGACGCTCTCAAATGCGCTAGTCAACTTTTAAATATGTGCCTCATTCCATTGTGTATCATCCAGGAGCGATAGAGGAGGTTTAGGTAATGATATCCGTGCAGCAAAGTGAACAAACAAGTTTAAGGGGGAAGGGGGAATTAACCAAGTTCCTTATAAAATAAGTCCCTTGTGTGGGGTTTTGAATTATCTTTTCTGTATTTATTTATTATGATATATGTATATGTCATAGAATGCTAACATTAAGACTTGATCCTTGTAACTTCAGGTAGACCACCTGTTGAAGAGTCTCAGGAATTCCACTTGGGAGCGTGGGATATGTATGCACCAGTACCATAATTTATTGTTGAGTTTCCAGCCATGATATTTGATGAATAATCCACGGGTTCGGGGTCAAACGCTCAGAATTTAGCCTCGGGTGGCGGCCACCAGAGTGCAAGTTTGGATCACATTTGGTTTTGCTAAAAAGAGATTTTCTGCGCCTTTGGTCGTTGTTTCGCTAGAGTCTTGGGTTGGGTAATTCGCTCGATTAGAGAATCTCCTATTATATATTTGGCAATTATCTGGCTGAGAATTTGTTTGTTTGTTTGTTTGTTTGTTTATTTGTTGTAGGTACTAGTGCGGGTCTTAAACAAAAGTCAATAAATGGTTGTCGTGTCTGATTGCCAACATGCATGCAAATTTTGCGTCCGAAAGTGTTTTCAATTTCTCTGTCTTGGGGTAATAAAGTTTAACACAGTGCAACAAGTTAAACTCAATTTACCCTTGCTGAGAAATGGACCAATCCATGTTATTGTTTACCGGGTCAGATGTCAATCATTGTCATGCAGATAAATTTGTATTGTTTGGCTCGACCCGGGAACCAATGGGATTTACGCCTTCAGCGGGTTTCGAGGCGTGATTAGGTGGTTATTTATTCACTGTTGGTTTTGTATTGGACACGACAACAACAAAAATCTTCCCACCCACCGCGCCCTGTGTGGACATGTGAGAAGGAAGTAAAATATAATTATGTGTGACAGTAATGAGATAATGACCTGTATAAATACAGATATATTTTATCTACTACATGGTAGTGTGTTAAATAATAGCTAATTAAAGCATTTAACTGTCTGTAAGTTTAAAAGAAAAATCAAGAATTATGGTCCCTGTAGATAAGGAGGGAGGAATAAAGAGTTGGCCGATCATTAAAATTACATGTGACTTGCAATTAATTTCCCTTTCTCAGATCTTCATATTTACAATGTACACTGTTTAATTAGATCATGTGTTCAATATGTTGCTACATAAAATTTATATAATTGTTCTGTATCAAACTTTTTAGAATGATAGTTCAAGAGGGAAAGTAAATCGTCAAAACTATATATGTACAGGAATTGACAATCGTATTGTTACATGCAGGCACAGGTGTCATCAAAAACAGTAAAGTAGTCTTTTATAAGGTCAAAGACTTCACACAGTAAGCAAAAGAAAATAATGCTGGGTTTTGAATTATCTTTTCTGTATTTATTTATTATGATATATGTATATGTCATAGAATGCTAACATTAAGACTTGATCCTTGTAACTTCAGGTAGACCACCTGTTGAAGAGTCTCAGGAATTCCACTTGGGAGCGTGGGATATGTATGCACCAGTACCATAATTTATTGTTGAGTTTCCAGCCATGATATTTGATGAATAATCCACGGGTTCGGGGTCAAACGCTCAGAATTTAGCCTCGGGTGGCGGCCACCAGAGTGCAAGTTTGGATCACATTTGGTTTTGCTAAAACGAGATTTTCTGCGCCTTTGGTCGTTGTTTCGCTAGAGTCTTGGGTTGGGTAATTCGCTCGATTAGAGAATCTCCTATTATATATTTGGCAATTATACGGCTGAGAATTTGTTTGTTTGTTTGTTTGTTTATTTGTTGTAGGTACTGGTGCGGGTCTTAAACAAAAGTCAATAAATGGTTGTCGTGTCTGATTGCCAACATGCATGCAAATTTTGCGTCCGAGTGTTTTCAATTTCTCTGTCTTGGGGTAACAAAGATTTTGTGTTTTTTGATGGTTGACTTGATCGAAAGGGTATACTGTGTATACTCAGGTTGCAGTCCTATACGGTATTGTGCACCTGTACAAAGCCGTGGGATGTCTGTATATACAAAGTCAGAGACAATCTGACGGGGGACTCCCAGATAACTCCACGTGGGCCGGCATGCCTTGTCGGCTGCATGGCTACAAATGTAATGGTGAAAAAGAATGCTGTGCATGTTCATGCCACTGTTTACATTTATTGGGGTCCTATGTTAGGTGATTAAAATTTTGTTAATTTTGATGTATTTTTATGATGTGATTAATAAAGAATGATTGAATAATAATAATATTTATGATATATTTTTTGCCTACATTGATGCATCTTAGGCTCTTTAGCCAAACCTTTTTATGGAGGACACCTAAGAGCCAAAAGTTCAATAGAAATTATCCAATACTAAGTGCAAAATATATTCGAAATGCTGGTCTTTGAAATAAAGACAAATTCCAAACTTCAAGCACATTGTGATGTTCCACCGCTTTGCATAGTTGGTCCCATAGGCAACCACACACAGACCGATTTAAATGTTAAAACCTGTTAAAACAGTGTCATCACCCAGGGTACCTTAGTTAACCTTTAACCCATCATCTTTCACCAACCATGAACTGCTGATGACATGCAACATGTAACACTCTAAACCATTTATCCACTGGCTACAAATTTAACCAAATTACATTAACTTTCAACAAATTCCGCGACTAATTTTGTCCCTGTCAGGGGGTAATTTTGTTTCTTATATGCAGAAATCGTGATTGACATAGTGAACATACTTTTAAAAGGTTTTGCAGAGGGTGAGTGGCGGCCATATTGTATCCAAGGTGTTGATTAGATTAGACACCCAAGAGGAGCAGATTGGAAAATGGTTGTCGGACTTGGTTTCACTCCTATTGAAAAATTACACCTGCATTGCATTTGCTAGGAGACAGTGTCAATGGGAGCCACTGAGCATGCATGCTAGGGTTTGAAGCATATCAAGTCAACTCCAACATGGGTGCATAGTGGTTGAGATACCCCCATTCATCCCTGCAAGTAGCAGCGTTCATTTGCAACAGATTTTTAAGGAGCTTTGCAATCATTATAAGCCCGGGAAGGGGAAAATAAGGGGGATGGGCAAGAAAATTTTGGCAAGCAGAAGAGGGGAAGCACTGTTTGGTTAGCTGAAAGGGAGAGGGGAGTGATTTTTGGCAGACACAGCTTTTAAATAAACACTCTAAAAAGGCTGAGGAAAACTGTACAGAAACTCTTAAATATGCCAATTTTCCTGCACGCGGCACTCACTACACTGTCCAAAAAAACCGGAAAAGTTTCATTGGGGGAGGGGGACATGGTCCTTTGCCCACCGTCTGGAAGTATAAATGAATCCAGCACCTTTGGTGGCAGAGTAAATTTATGGTTAATGTGTGTGAATCATGTGAACAATTTTGCCATATTATTAAAACTACTCATCATAATGTAAAGGAGGGGGAACAGCTGTGTGTGAAAAATGCAAAGTTTTCACTTTTTAGGCTAAAATAGCCAAATAAGAGGTTAGTTTGGTCAGTAATACACATACAGGCATCCACATCGGGAGGATGATTAGGCCTATATGGAGCATCCTTATCAAAATATTGGGGAGGATTCAGTCCCCATCCTCGCCTATCTATGCCTATCACTAACCGTAATACATTGTACAGCTCCAACCGGTGTGTATAATTTGTTTAGGGGTGTACGATCGGCAGTCATGAATATAGAATTCTCAGCACACATGTACACAGACTTGGCACATTGCTTGAACCCTAATTTGAGCCACCCTGAATATCATGAGCAATATGACTTGCTATTTTTGTAAGTCTGCTAATACATGTAATACCAAATAATAACAGTCACAGACTAGATCAACTTGGCATATGATCACAATACTGACTTTACATTGTGATCTATAATGTGTCTTATTCTTCAAATCAAGCATAGTTGGTTTTTTTCTCAAAAACCAGTCAGACATGTTCTTAAATTTACAGTGAATATTCAAAACAGTGGAAGTAATGCCAACAAAGTCTGTCTCCAAAGGAAAATTAATACTGAATAGTCTGGTTAAATGACTGCAAAAAAAAGTCAAAAGAGTGAACTTTCATGCCATAATGATGGCAAAAGAATGAAGCATGGAGTTCTATAATGGTTCACTTTATATCAAATTCGTCCAATGAGGCAATAAATCAAGACCCACATCATGATAGGGTTTATGCCCACATTCACTCTTTTTGTGACTGTGCGAGGCTTTGTATGACTAGGGAATTCACGACCCTTTTCTATGAATGGTGTTGAGCACTCTGTATTTTCACCCAGTGTTACTTGGTAACACACAATCCGATTCAAGAACCAGCACGTTTCTAGTGATGCTTAAAATAAGAGTTGTGGCGTGTTCCGAAAGGTAAATTTGGGCCTCACATCTGTCATCTGGAGAAAGAGCACTGGTGTAAAAAGACTTCTGAAATATGCAAAATACAAACTTAGGAACCAGGCCAAAATTACAACATTATGACTTCAGATCTTCCCTTACCGATGGGAGCTGATGAAGTTCCGGTAAAAGGAGCTATTTAGGAGATGAGAACAGTAAAAATCAAGGGTGTTTTTTTGTGGGTTTTTTTTTGCTTTCTTGTTGAAAATTACCTGGAAAAACAGACACAAGAGAATTGAGCAATTTTTTGTAGAGCAGAATCAAGGGTCCGCCAGTGACCGCCACTCTGTTTTGGTAATATTAAGGGGTCTTACAGAGCTAGATATCACTGCAACAAAATGATTTAAAATGAAAGTATTTTGACATGTTACTTCAATATATATTTCATAATTACCTTAATCCAGGAAATTTGTAGATCTAATCAATCTGACGTTTATTACCAATTTACTTCAACTAATTCTTGATTGATTATTACTTCCTACATGTTTAATAAAGCAAACAAGGTTATGAAAAAGTTCAATTTGATACTAAAATTCAACACAATTAAAATGCCAATTCCAGAATTGTATTAAAGTTTCAAGAGTAACCAAGGAAACAGCCCATGCTCTAATAAGCATATTACACTAGAAGAACTTGGAAAGTGCACCTAGAGAAAGTTTGCTTAAAGAAAAGTAATTACGCTTCCAACATAACTGTCATTACATTATTATTAACTATCATTTGGGTGATTTAATCTTATCTACTGAAGATAGCAAACTCCACATACATGTACAAACTATGTGAGAATTGTTTATAATCAAGTTTTCAATTACTGCCAGTCAGGTTACTGCTGACAACATCAAAATGTGTTTTGATTATTTGAATTTGGATAGAATTTTCAAAATTGTTCCCCCACACACCACATGCCTGGCTGGAGGGGGGTTGACGCACACCCCATAAGGCCCTTCACAATTAATTCTTAGTTTCCTGTTTCATGGTTGAAAACCAGGGATGAGGCGACTTTTAATTATTAATTATTAATTATCTTTTATTTTATTTATTTTAAAATAAGTGGTCGCAACCTACATCAAGCCATTTTGACAAGGAGCATGCATTTAAGTGGCATATTTTCTAAGCACCATGTGGCCTGTACACAAAGCTGAAAGATGAAGGTCAGCCAAATCCAATGGTATTTGGTACTTAGTCTAGTTAGGTCAGATGGTTCACAACTATGATAGTAAAAAAATCAGGTGACCCCCCTGGGGGAAATTCCATGACCCCCCTAAAATTGGCCCTCTTTTGACCTGCCTCAGAATTGATATAGCTTAAAAATGCCCAACATTTGACATCATGAAAATGTACTTTGAAATAACCTGGGTCTGACAGAAAGTTGAACATATTGGAATTGAACCATGCTTTATAAGATGACCTATTCAGAAAAAATTAATTCTTTTGATATAATTACGTAAAATCATGGTGGAATTTGGGCAAAAACAGGATTTTTCATAATTTTGAAAGTAGCGAAAAAGAACATTTTCAAATCACATTTTCTGCTATATTCAGGCTAACATTGGATCAAACCTTTTGGATAATATAACCAACATGTTGTACTTCTGAAATATGTTTAAATTAGCGTGGTACTTTTTTCCTATACTGCAGGGGAGTTTGTTGATTTTGGTGGATTTTCCGCTTTTTGCTTGTTTTTTTGTAGACTTAATTAACGTTTTCCAATGTATAACCATACTAATTATTTTACATTCACAATACGGCTTCAATTCTCATTTGATTTGAGTTTGATACTATTTCATGTGGAGTTTGCTCTTTTATTATAGTGGAATTTGTTATTTTTCATGGAATTTGCATATGAATCTACCTGCAAACTAATGATATGAAACTTGGGTTTCCTACATTGATATGATAATTATTTTGATTGCTGATTTTAGAAATATGTTTCCAATAACAGAATGTGTTTGTTTTGTGTTAATGGAATTTGTTTTTTCCAAGGAATTTGTGTCTTTTAACATATTATCGAAAGTGGAATTTGCAACCAACATTACACTGTTTAGGTAATAAATCATATTTTAAATAAAATAGACTAATCTTTAGTTAAAAAACATTTATAACAAAACAAAACAAACACCACAGCATACTTCATATTATCTACTATCAATGCAATGGAATTTTCATTTCTTTTCAAAGGCGAATTTACCAAATAACATGTACAGGTACTTTAAGCATGGTCTAAAATTGAATGTGAATATGTACATGTAATGATGTACGTTTACTATATCTCAATATCTCATTGAGCGTGAAACTCACGCATTCAGGGACTTTATCAGGTGTCAGGTCTATACCTATTTTATCTACAGACTTGACATTTAGTATGGAATATTCAAGTTTTCTCACAAAATTCAAGGACGGGCTGGAATTTCGGACTTTATGCAAAATTGTTCTGTTATTGTCCAATGAACTAACGCTGCTTCTTTGTGTACAGTAAGATTATAACATTTCATCTGGCCCCAGGAGGCCATTCAAACTTTCTGAGTGCGTACCACTTTTAAGAGCCATATTTTTAAAGCTCCTCCCACTTTCAAAACGGGTAAATTACAAGTGCATTTCAGTTCTGATGCCTTATTGGTATTAAGGTTCAGTAAACATCACCTTAAACCTCAAGAAATTTGACAATAATGTTGCTCAAATTCAGAAATTTTACCCCAACAAAAATCCAATTCAGTCTCCTTAAAACCGCCATTTTAGCGGGCATTTTAGACTAATTCACTACATTATGAGCGCCATAATGTAAACTAATGGAATTTTGGAAAGCACATTTTCTGTCAAAAATTATGTTACACCATCCCCCGACACACCCTGATTAATATTTAGTCTGTGCGGTTTATGCAGACCCCTTCCAGACCAGTCTTGGAATTTTGCAAAAAATATTCCATACTAAATATCAATTCTGTATATACAAAAGGTCTAGTACCAGAAAGGCTAATTACCACATTTGGTCCAATAACCAGTATGTCTACTGACCATATAGACTAATAACCATTTGGTCTAATATTTTATTATGAACAATTTGGCCTAATTACCTTCTGATCTAATAACTATTTGGTCTATTAACCGTATGGTCTAATAACCAGTTAGTCTAATACTATGTCGTGTATTTGCCAAACATTCACTGGTTACGGGCTGTAAATATATGTAAATGAGACGAGCATGTGTATAAACATACTACATTCATCAAAACTTATGCATTATTCCTCGGAATTCTCAGAATTAATATTGTTTATTATTGTTTATAATGTACCAAAAAAATTAAGAAGAAGACATGCGGCCTGCATGTATTGAAAGTGACATTTTGCCGGGCTATTTGTTCTTCTTTTCCGGTCTTTACAAGGTATATAAATAATATAACCAACACTAGGCTCATCATGCATCACCGGGGGTGCCACAGGCATGGGACATGGGCCAGTACGAGTTACCTGCAACTCCAAACATTAAAACGAAATAGGTTTGCCTGTTTACGTCATTTGCATAGAATTGGAATACTACATGTATATCATAGGCCTGTTTATATAATCCCTGTTTATGAAACAAGCAAAGGCATCCTGCTTTTTTATATGACCACGGTAACCCCGGCCTATGACCTCATCATGTGTAGTAGCATCATTGGCGCCTACATAGCCTCACACGTGCTATTAGACCAATCGGTTAGTAGACCAATTAATTAGTAGACTAAATGCTTGTTAGACCAAATGGTTTGTATACCAAAAGGGTAATATTAGACCAAACGGCTATTAGACTTAATGGTTATAGACCAGATGGGTATTAGACCAAATGGTTCAATGGAATAAACGGTTTTAGACTTTTTGGTTATTAGGGACCGTTCACAAACACTTGTTGGGAGGGTGGGCTGATGCAAAAGGGTGGGGGCCTGAAAATTTTGATCCTCCTGGGGGAGCCTTGAAAAAATGACCACAAATTTTCCGGGAAAATTGAATTTATATGCTTTTCTATGGGGTTGATCCATAATTTGGGGGGGGGGGCTGAAATTTTTGAGGTCTGTAAAGGGGGGGGGCTGAAAATTTTTACGATGAATTTTTTTGGCATCAGGCCCCCCCTAACAAGTGTTTGTGAACGGTCCCTTAGACTATTGGGTTTTGGTCGAAATGGTAAATAGGAGGACCAAATGGTTATTGTACCAAATGATAATGGGACCAAGTGGATGTAGTAAAATCTAACTAATTCTCACACATCAAATTTAATTTATTAGGGATTCATTCATGAAATCCACGCTTATACCAGAACATTTTGTGATACTATAGGGGGGGGGCTACTATTTCTTCATCATATACCATTATTTCTCCAACTGAAATCCTCACGCAAATCAGCCGGTCCTAAACCCTGGGCCATATCGCCGTTGTTTAGTCTCAAACAATCAAGCGCGCCGTTAGGTAGCGCGTATGTATATAGGCATATGAATGTAAATTATTGACCAAATACAGCCAAAAATGGGATGTTCGGACATTAAAAAGTCACTTCTAGGTAAAAACTTGTACTCAGTTGTTATTAATAATCTACATACTGATGTTATATAATATTTTCTTTCTGAATAATACAGATTGTAAATAGTATTAGACAATATTAATATGCTCATTTTGATTTTGTTTATTTACGAACTAATGCAATATTTTAAAGACCCCTAAAAAAAAATTGGAAAAAGATACCACAATAGAGAAAGCATTTTTTTATAGGCAAAGGATGGGAAATGTTTATCTAAAAAGGTCATATCAAACTCAGCCTGAATAAAGGCAATAATTAAGTTAGAAATTAGGTAAAATTTGCATTTTTTCTCATTTTAGACATTTTGAAAATATGGCTATATTGAGTTTATGAAAAATCCACCTTAATGAAATTGCTGGCTTCTGCAAATTTGTGAGGAGATTTACCAATATATGTATTTTCAATACCAATTTGTTTGGGACCTGTTGAATTATGGAGTTTCCTACAATAATTCCTGGAAATGCGATGAAAACTGCTTTTTAAAACATATTTTAGGTGATTTTGGAGCGATTTTTAGGGGGTGGTCATATTTTTTAACGGGGGGCTCCAGAGAATTTTTTAGTGTCGTGATTGAAAAGTGTTATCAAAACCTATCAATGTCCAAAAATATTATTGATGGCGGCCGACCTTCATCTTTCACGTCTGCAGGAAATTAGAAAATATGCCACTTAATTATTTTACTTCTATGTTTGATTTTATACATAAATAATGGTACAATTAGGTTCTATGTTTATTCATCATTATAGATGATGTGATCAAGGTCAGAAAGTAGCAAATGGTAGTCATTAAAAGTTATTTTTAAAGAGAAAATCCAAAATATAAATAAAATAATTAAATATTTTGCAATTCTCTACTTTGGACGCGGGCGGGAAACAGGAAACTAAGAATCAATTGTAATTGGCCTAAAGGTCTGCTCTATCTATAAAAAAAAATTAAATTGTGCCAATGTTAAAAATTTTGATGAACATATCCCAGATCACAAACTTTCTGTGAAATTTGTTACAAAATAGGATCCGAAAATCACAGGAGATCAATGTCTACTTTTGGTCAGATTGAAGATTTTCTTAAAAAGGTCTGAATTTGGAAAATCTGCACCCCAACATTAAAAATTCTGACAACAGGCCTGCTATAGTCTGTTCCTATTGAGGAAGCAAAGACTCATTGAGAAATTTCTTCCAGTTTGAACTTGGAGGGGAATGTTTAAAAAGCCAAAAGTAAGCTGATTTTATTTTCAGAGACCTGTGGGCCGGTGGCAATCTGGCCCTTACATTACTTCACTGGTTTGGACATATGCTATAGTTTCTATCCCAGAATTTTAACTGTTTATAAATGGAACTAGTGGCAAATGATGGTCATAGACCACAAACCTAGGTGGGGCGTGTTGGTGTTGTGGAGGTATCTGACCCCTGCAAAATTTTCCAAAAATTTTCCCCTGGTCATGTTGTTTGTTGTCACCGAGTTTGAGTCCCTTCTCCTTACGGATGTCCAGAAAATGCAATTTTAAAATTTGACCCCAGATGACCTTTGACCTGACCCCTGCAAAATGTTCAAAAATGTTTCCGTGGTCATCAAGTTTGTTGTCACCGAGTTTGAGTCCCGTACCCCTTACAGATGTCCAGAAAAGACATTTTAAGATTTGACCTCTATACGACCTTTGACCTGACCCTGCAAAATGTTCCCCTGATCATGAGATTTGTTGTCACTGAATTTGAGCCCCATACCCCTTGCAGGTATCCAGAAAGTGAATTCTAAGATTTAACCCCAGATAACCTTTGACCCAAAATGTTCCCCTGATCATTAAGTTTGTTGTCACCAAGTTTGAGCCCCGTACTCCTTACAGATGTACAGGAAATGCATTTCTAAAATTTCACATCTGCATGACCTTTGCCCTGACCCCTGCAAAACGCCCCTGGTCATGAGATTTGTCGTCACCGACTTTGAGCCCCATACCCTTACAGATATCCAGATAATACAATTGTAAGATTTTACCCCTTAATGACCTTTGACCCCAATTCTTTTTTTTCAAGTTATAGGCGTGTGGTATAGCCGATGCATATATGTGACTCCTCGCCACAACTGAGCCCGGATGTCGCCAGTGCCACTATTGAGATATGCTCCATCGAACTTAACAATAAACAATAGGAAAGAAAGGATTTATTGACTGTTTTATTGATTTTTCACTACTTAAATGTCAAGTACTATAGACATGATATACATCATTTTAAAGCTAATTTCAAGCAGAATATTTTGGTTGAATATCTCAAAATGATGATTGGCGACATCCGGCTCAGTTGTGGCGAGGAGTCACATATATGCAAATGACATCATTGTACTATATGGTCATTTTCACGGTAAAGGGTGTAACTTTGGATTTTTAACATTTTAATCCGTAGTGTTCTAATAAAGCCACAGAATTCCATGATTTTTGGCCACATAAGTCATCTAGTTAGCAGCTACCTTGGGTAGCATAATCAGCTTTGGGAGTTACTGCGTTCAGTTTTAGCAGGCTTAAATGTACTTAATATTGCCATTTTGAAAAACTATAAAAACAGTAACATTTTTGAAAAACCCTGTGTTTTCTTCAGTTAGTTCATGGATAATTTTTTCTTAACCTGAAAATACAGTCATATGTTCAGTAAACACTGCCACATTAGATTTAATTGTGAACAGCCCTGTATTTTTGAGAACCGGACTTCGATATTTGTCGTTTCGGAGGCTTCATTTTCCGTTAACAATTGTTAACAAACTTTGCGGGTGTAGCTTTGGTTCATAATTCTTGGTTATTTCTTCACTTCTTCTTGATTCATAACAGTTGTTATCTTAACTTGAAATGGGTAACAAAAATTAGTCGATTTGCAAGCTTTTAAAATTTTTATAAAATCTTGACTTCAAAGAGCCGTTTTCCGTTAACTTTTTGAAGCCTCCGAAACAAACTGTTCAGCAAGCTTGTGCAAATATAAATAAAAGAGCTCATCCAATCTATTTATCAAAATGTAGCAAAGTAGATCCTCAAGTCACATGTTTTTAAATCGTGGAGATATATATCACCGTTTGAAAATGGGACCCAATACAAACTTTCCGTTAACAATTGAAGCCTCCGAAACAAATGAAGCCTCCGAAACAACAATAAGATTAATTATCATCTATGCATATCTAACTTGGTGTTTCATACTGATATCTGCATTGTAATTGTTACTTGATATGTGCAGAATGCCATAAATTAAAAAAAAATTGATATTATGGTTAATGTTTGAAAAATATACTGATACCCAAAAAGCCTGTTTCGGAGGCTTCACATGAAAAAAACACCATACTAAACAAATGGGTGAAAAAGTTAACATGCTATAAATCTACAATATCTGCCGCATAGAATCATTGATTCAATACACACAAGAAAATAACAGCTTAGATGATCCCAACAGTGTTGTTTTCAAAAAAAACCACTTCTGCAGTGTTTAGCCATTGTTAACATGAAGCCTCCGAAACAAAAAAAATGACTTGCTGTGATAATTCAATTTTTGTCACAACTGAAATTCAATACTTAGAAGCAAAGCATGAAAATTGCTAATTGCGATATTGTTTACCTATTTTTTCATGTCAACTTGCAGTAGTTAGCCAAATATTTTACTTTTATGATCACCTGTGTTGTTAACTGAAGCCTCCGAAACACAAATCGCTTGAATTGCCAATTCTAAAAAATAACTCCAATTTCTGTGAAACTTGGCTGGGAGGTTCCTTTCATCAAGTAGTATTTGTACATGAAGTTAGACATTCAAATTATTTTAGGAACCCAATTAAAACTTAAAAATATGTTGAAGGTTGGGAAATTTCCATTGTAAATGACACTTTATGTTAAAAATTTTCAAAACTGCAATTACAAACATAGCAAAACATGGTATAAAATGTAACTTATATCTGTTGACTTACTTTGGAATGGGATTTCACATGTATTCCAGCTTTCATGTCATAATTTTCTGAGCTTATGTAAAATACATTTTTTCTTAGATTTTAACCAAAATGTAATGGAAATGTCAAATTTTTTATTAGAAATCAAAAGGTTTAAGCCTTGAAACATTATTTTACTGGAATTTAAGTTGCTTCTATGCATGATTTCAGTAAACAGAAACATATTTAAGTGGTTTGAAATTTTGACCCAAAAATCAAAAGTTACACCCTTTACTGTGAAAATGACCATATATAATATGTGACAGAAGAAGCAGTTTGAAGGTATTTGGTTAAATACCGGAAATGCCCTCTTAATGACCTTTGACCTCAATTACATGTAGGAGGAGAAGCAATTTGAAGTTATTGTCAGAAAGAAGAAGAAAAAAGAAAGATTGGATAGCAAAACAGTACCTTAGCTCGGGGGGTTGTAAACCTCCCAGATAGGTAAGAAAGATCGAATAGCAAAACAGTACCTAGCTCGGTGGGGGGGTTGTAAATCCCCCAGCTAGGTAATCAACATGATCAATGCTCATCATCTGCACATTATTATAATATCCACAACAACCATGACAACCGCCAGTGAACTTCTGAATGGTGAAATCGGAGTAAGTGGCTGACATCACCTGCTTGGAGGTCAGTGAAATTAGAGTTGTGACTGGGTTGCAGCAAGGGGTGGTTTTGAACTTCCAGCTGCAAGTCTGATTCTACTTTTGATCTCTGTTCTGACCATGCTCACTATATAGTATACTTCCATGATTATATGTGCAAGTGACATAGCATTTTGAATTTGTTACAGAGTATGAGTTTTTTGTACCCAAATTTGTCAAAGGTTATTCAATGAATATACAAATATATTGGGGTTCAAGAACTGGGCCATGATAGGTGAGTCTCTGTTGCCAGCGGAAGTACAACACGACTGATTCTAATACCTAGGTTTGTGTAAACCCACCTAGGTAATTAGTGTGCCATGTCTCTGATATCAGTATTAGGCCTATCTGTACAAGATTTTTCAATTGGGACATTTTGTATAGGTCTACATGAATTTGTATTATTATTTTTTTCATGATTCAGTGATATAGAGGGTATAAACACATTTTCCAAGTGAAAACTACTCCACTGGATATGCCATTATTTTCACATCAAAGACCCTGGGTCTAGATCGTTCATGTCATTGTACCCTGGCTGGGCTAGCAAGTATTTAGTAAACCTCAAAATTATGCTATTTGTCCCTGTCCCACAAAATGAGTACAAATTCAAAAAGACATACTACAAGTATGCCTGCAATTGCTGCAAAGCCGCGATTTGTTAGCAAATATGTACAATTTTGGAAAAGACATCTTTAAATTTTAGAAACCAAATCAAAAACCAATCTACAAATGTTTGGGGCACTGACTGAAAAGCTATTGAAGTAGCTACAGCAAAGAACAAATACTTGCAACAAGTTATTTTGTCCTTATTTTCAGAAAGCTGGACCACAGCACATAATTCCAAACTGTCACCCACAAGCATTAAATCACTTGAATCGGCTCAACAATTTGAGCATCATCATGATAATAGCTGCTGCAAACAAACATCAGATGTTAGACATGTTAAAGAATTACAAAAACAAATTCCACTTTCCTCATAGCAGCTATCCCAGAGGTGCCATCAGTTATTTATGGTTTTACTAAACTTTCTTTGCAAGTCACACCGAGACTGCCCACAATATTAACCCTCACAGGTTCTAACACACACTATTACCACAGAGGAACAGCCTCTAGTAAACAAAGGCAAAACAATTTTCCATGACATCAACTTGGGTTTCATACTTTAACCCTCTCTGAGTCTCTGTTGCCAGCGGAAGGAATGGACTAAAAAAGAATACCTAGGTGGGTGTAAACCCACCTAGGTAACAAATGGATTGACTGATTCAGCACCATGTAAGCATCCTTATTTCTATGTACATGTCACTACATACAAATGTAACAACCTAAAATACAGGTACTGTATGAGCAATGAGAGCAATTTCTGTGAGCATTTGATTTGGTATGCTAGAGCCCCTAAGGTTGGCAAGCAAGGGGTGACTGACCTGTACCAACGCCAAGGTACGACTCCATCTCTCTGAGGGTTCATTAAAGATTTAATTTACAAAGTATCACCGGTGTACACACGGTGGCGGTAGCTACAGAAATATTATTCTTTATGGTGCACCTGCTTGTGTACAAAATAAACAATCAATCATGGTTCCTATTTCTACAATATGTTGTACAATCTGAATACAGTTTTTCAAACATATCAAATATTTAAAAATGCAATAATGTCATTGTAAACACTTAATAATTGGGAGCAATTTTACAGCAGTTTGCTTCTTTATTTGAAAAATCCAGAAATAAATTTATCAAGTCTTTGCCATTCTAAATATGTATACTTTTATATTAGTATTTTAGACCAGGCCTTCTCAAAGGCGGCCCACGGGCCAAATCCGGCCCACAGTGCCCCGCGGCCGAGCACTGATTTAAAAAAACTAATTAAATTTAATTAAATTAAAAATAAAAAAATTAATATATTGGGGAAAAATCAAAATAGTCAAAGAAAACCTATGTTTTTTCATGCAAAATTTGTGTTAAAATAGGTTAAACCTCTCAGCTCCCTGGACCCCCGCCAGGGGCCCTAAGGTGGCCCCTGGACCCCACCCGCTAAGACGCTACGCTCTATTGATTTTTTTGGCCCTTAAGCATTATTGTTCAACACAATTTGGCCCTTGAAACAAATTAATTGAGAACCCCTGCTTTAGACTAACAATTTAGCAGTTATGAGGCCCAAACGTTTCCATAATTCCAGGGATATAAGACCAACCTTAATTAAATCTCAAAAACAATATAAAGATGAACCTACATGTATCATGACCAAACATAAAACAGTATCTTTAAACTCAACCATCTCAACCAACTCCCCATCTCAATTACTCTAAAATATTGGGTCTAAAATACTTGAAAAACAGTGTTCAGGCATATGGTTCAGGGGTTTAAGCTTGTTTTTCAGTTGATGAACCTATGACCAAACATAAAACAGTATCTTTGAACTCAACTCTGGTGCAACTCCCCATCTCAATTACTCTAAAATCAAAATATTGTGTCTAAAATACTCGAAAAACAGTGTTCAGGGTTACAGACTTGTTTTTCAGTTCAAAAAGTGCCTACCTTAGTAAGGCCAAATGGCAGTGAACCTGACATTCACATGTGTTCACAACAAGGAGACCTATGCTTGTAAATTGAGTTGTAAAGTAGCCTAAGTGGCCCCAGGGAGCAAACTGTCTCCAAGTAATTGCTAGCCAAATTTCTTAGCTAAACTGTTGATTCTGTTGTACAAACTCCAGGATTATAAAGCCATCTGACCGGAGTCTTTTCACGGTGGAAGCAGGATGGCTAAAATGGTGAAACGTTGACAAAAGCAATGCCTTGAAGTAAAATACAATTTCGGTATTTTGTGGTGCATTTTGATCGGAGATGTGTGGCCAGTGCTGATTTTGTATGAAAAGGTTAATGCCACTAAGACCGAACCTCAACAGTAAATCTTTGGATATTAAATAAATGACTTCAAACTTTTATTGTGGCTGATTTTGTTAAAAGATAATCTCTAGAAATATTGTATTCAGCAAAGTCATTATATTAGTTTTCACCTTCATTCAACTAAATATAAACATGTTAAATCATCTGGAAATGGCCAAAATGCTTGTTTAACTGACTATAAAAAAAACTTTTAAAAGGGTCAGTTGAAAGGTGGCTTTGCTTTACTTTCTTCCACTCCAGAGGAAAATCTATTATGACATTCTAAGTAAATTTCAGCGCTTGTATCCAATGAATATGAAGCATATTTTCAAAGATATCACAAACTTTATGGGTAAGCCCCCTATTCCTGAAGTGTGGTCATGAGCTCCTTTATTTGGTTTGTCCTTCTGTATTAAAGAGGTGAAATTATTCTACGCGAAAATGTTCAATTTTGCACTATTTTAGCCAAAAATCAATGGTATTTATGGGGCTAAAATGGAAATAGCACTTTTTGTTTACAGTCCATTAGGTTACTGTGACAAATCTGATGATGCAGTGCCAATTTTTTTTTCTTTAAAAACTACATAGCAACCTTGAAATCTAATGGAATATCCTGAACTATTAGTATTTATATTAAAACCGTCGATCTTCAAAATGCCTATGCCCCTATTTTTTCCTTGATCCACAATTTTACCCCACTACAACAAACCATGGGTGTCAATCCCAGGGGGAATTTGTCCCCCTCACCTTTTGTCAGAATGACTCATTTTTTGTTTGTTAGTTGTTTGTTTGTTTAACCAGGTTGGTCCGTTGTTCATTTTCGGCCACTTTTTAACCATTTTGGCCGGTTGTCTGCCTCACATTTAAAGAGGAAGGCCCACCAGATCAGTTCTTCTGAGGTAAACCTAACCTGCCTGGTTATCAATTTAATTGGTGACAAGGTTATCTCTGAATTTGACAGGTGCTAATTGATGCAATAACATTAAAACATCAATTAGCTGATCAAGCACCTCACAAACAATTAGTAACCCTGTCACTGATTAATTTGATAACCAGGCAGGTTTGGTTCACCCCCAGAAGAACTGCTCTGATGTGGCTTCCTCTTTAAAGCCGGATTGGTGCTAATGCAACAAGCATACACCTGCAGATGTCATTGTCAATCACATATCCACCATATAGGGCATACACCATGTTTTTTTCATGTTGGTATTTTATCTATTTGCAATCTCTCAACACATTCACAGACACTACCCATATCCAATTAACCTTATGAACATCTATTCAACATTAATTGTATCCAAAATCCTACGACATAACTTCGGCATACAAACCTTGTGAACCCCTGAACTATTTACAAGATATTTATGACAGTTGGTATTTATCTTCATTTACAGAGGTGTCAGTATAATAATAATATTTGCAAATTCTTCCAGGCCCAGAAAAGGCAAACATCTCATAACTGGAGTTCCAAGTTCATTTCAATGCAGGAAACTGCATTTGTATAGAACTTTTAGAGGAGAAAGTTCAATCTACTTCCAACATGCCTGAAGATGGATGGAGGGAGTATCAACTTGAAAAGTTTCACCATTTATGGGAAGCATTTAATAATCATCAGGGTGAATAGTTCAAATCAGCTTTCAAGTTCAACAATTGCAAGTGCCCATCAAGGGGTGCAGATCAAAGATATGCGATTCCCATCAGCATCTGTTTTCTTTAATTTCCTCAAAAGTTATGAATGAAATTGGACAGTTTCCAAGGTATACTGTACCTTTCTGGTAGCTTTTCTAATCCAATGAAACACAATTCAGGCTGCTAGTACTAAAGTTTGTTCAGCTTATAATAAGCCAAAATTATTCAATTTTTGTAAATCATGCGTCAATGATGTCCCAACTCAAGACTCGCGTAAATTTACATAAGCACATGCCATTCGTGCCAAGCTGGTCCAGCAATAAATATGGCCTACTACAGGGGTACGCAATAGGCGGCTCGGATGCCAGATATAGATCTGGCCCACCGACCAATTGCGTCTGGCCCTTGAGCTGATGCAAAAATGTACAGTAAACATGGCAAAACAAGGTGCATTTGGCCCTCAAACACCCATCTTTGAAATAATTTTTGCCCTTTATGGCCTGTGAGCAAATATAATTGAACCCTTGGTATATTACATGTAATATGATACATGATATACATAGGAATCTACTATATGTTAAAAATCAGTGAAATAAGTAACTTTACTAAATTGCATGAATTTGAGAAATAATTCATTTGGTAAATGGATTGCTGTAAATATTATTTGTAAAACTTCTGGGGTGATATCGGTGGGAGGCTCTATTTCGGATGTTATATAGGCTGTAACGGCTACGTAAATTTAACACAAACTAACCCCAAAACAAGTGTTATCAGATTGACATTTTCCCATGACAAGAATTGCACGCTTAACCTACTGATGAACCAGTCTTTACCACAGATTTACTCAACTATGACAATGTCCTGTACCAAAATCACATTGTTGCCAACAACTAACTGCATTCATACCAATACTGGCATGAAATTCCAAAACTAACAATTTCAAAAAGGGATAGGCCTATTTACATGATTAATTTTCCAGTTTGTGCATCACAAATTCTGTTAATTGTTTATGAAAACAGAGCATTGAGAGAAACATATTTAATTGCTTTTAATCTTGCTAATATTTGGTTTCACATACTTTCTTTGGGTGTTTTTGCCATTTAATTTTGAGACAATGAACAATATGAGAAATGTTATTTATGGAAACTTATTTTTTGTTGCTAAAGACCTGAGTTGAAGCATGCATGATTGAAGCAGGCACAGTGTACAAGGGGTACTAGTATCATTGGCAGTCAGGGAACTATAGCAATGTTTCATCTTTGAACTCACCGCACAAGTTATGTTTGTTTAGCTACTTCTTTACAGTATTCCTCCCTGACCTCATGACTTGACTAGAGGTACCTCCTAAAGGTGTACTTCAGCATGTACTGCAAACACACTGCATATTAAACCAACCAATCTCAAATACCACTTGACTAAAGTTTATACTGCTCAACAGAATGCAGTTGGAGAGAATGTTTATCTTATTGAATATGGCTCAATTCAATTTTAAAGTAGGCCCTACTATGCTACTATATCTATGTTGCTTTCTCAAGGAAAACACAGTCCTGTGTGCAATTTTTCAGTAATTAAAAAAATATATTGTTTTCTACAGATTTTCAGAAAGATTTGTACACTGTGTAAAAGCTTGTTTGAAAAGTGAAGATATGGGGGAAAAGACATCGCACATTGCTGCAATGGGTAAAGTAACTCGACTACCTTTCAGATGCTCTAGATCCTGCTTTCCCAAGGTGGTGAGGGGCACAACCCCCTGGGTGCAACCCTTAGTGGGTGCCGAATTGACCAATTCAGCATCGATTCTGCGCCCCCTCCAAGCGATAAAAGTTAAAATTTGCGTTGCAGATCATTATGGATTCTTTGATTTTAGTGAAAACTTCACACGATTGTACCCAAAATGCGAAATTTTCAGCGATTTTTGCGCATCACACATTTAACCTGTCCTTAGTTGAACACTGATTACTTACCTGTTTTAAGTCCAATGTAATGGTAACATAATGATATTGCAATCCATTGAACAGTGTAGCGGTTCATTTAAGCATATCAATAGACCAGTCCCTCGCCTTTGTTAATAAACAATAATGTCAAGTGGTCTATAGGTTGTGTGCACTGATTACTTACCTGTTTCAAGTCCAATGTAATGGTAACATGATGATATTGCAATCCATTGTCCAGACTTGGACTCTGCCACCATGAGCCGGTCCCATCTATTGCATTCTCTATTGGATGTCTCTCCGATTCATCTGGACTCTGACCATAGCATACCCTGCACTGGGCATAGAGTTCATCCATGTGGTTCGGTACATGTTCAACAAGCCTACAGTATGTCTCGTTTTTGGTTTGTCCGCAAGTGGCGTTAACTGATATTCTGGCATCTTTGGCAAGGTTGAATACTACTGGAAATAGTCCTGTAATTAATAACAATAAAAGAAAAAAACACAAATTATTGATTTTGTTTCGTGTTTAACACGGCTAACTATACATTTATAGCTCAAATTAAATAATGAAAAGGATTTACTTTTACAATTTAGAAGTGAAGTTAACTTAGGCCCGGTCCACACGAGTGTGTTTTTTCCTGTCGATTACGATCGTGTCATAATCGTATTATAATATTAGTACCGTGTGTCCGCTCAATGTCGTCGGCATACTACAATTGTGTCATCATTCGCGCATGATGAAAATTTCCATCATTGGGCCGGTTTCTAGCACGATCGTGTCGTAATTAATGATGAAAATTACCCGTGTGTACGCATTTTGTCGTTGTATTTATGTTTACTCAATGGGCTTCGTAATTACCGGAGCGTGAATTTATTACGACACGATGACGAGATGCTGACCGTGTGGACGCTCTCATCATTCATGTATCATAATCGTGTCATAATCGGGTAATTACGACACGATAACGAAAATATACTCGTGTGGACTGGGCCTAACTCTGATAGCTTCAGAGCATCTCTAGTATGAACAATATACAATGATATAGGGTCCACAAAATGCAAATGTTTAAAAAGATATGTGTAGCCTTATTTCTTTTACACATATGTGATGCGATCAAGCAAAATCAGTCAGAACTCGGAAATATTAAATTTTCATTTTCTTACAAGAAAGTAAGAGGCATTTACAAAGCTGCATTTTGCAGAAAACCCCATTGAATTTTAACAACCAGTTCCAAAGATATGAGCAATTAAAGAGTTTCCAAAACAATAGGAAAGAAAAGGAAACATTACCTTTGTTTGGCTATATCTCAAAATCGATATTTGCGAGTTCCGACTGATTTTGCTTGATCGCATCACATATATGGACCAAATTCACACGTCACAACCTTACATCTGAGTCCATAGGAGTCAACTCTCAAACAATACAGCCAGGTATATTCATGTGTTTGTTAACAAAAACCTGACTGCTATGGACCCAGGTGCAACTTTTAAAACGGCCTCTTTGTGATGTGATGTGATGCTATAACTTTGGTCCAGTTATGGACCCTTTAAGTACTGGACCAAAGGTTCCACAACCTTTACACATAGATTTGCATCAACTCCTTTGTCATGTTTGTGGATGCCGTAGCATATCTTGCATATTTTCATTAATGATATATTGACAATTCTGCTCTACATTTCTTTTATTATTTGCATTTTAAGTATGTTTGTACCCTCTACATTTTAGGTCACTTAGGTCAAGGGATTGCAGATTGTTGGCATGATCATGCCTACCCTATACTACAAAATTAGTATTGTCCAACAGTCTAATATATCAAGACTCAAAATTATTTGGCAAAATTGAACCACTTTTGAATCAAATTTGACCAAAGAATGAAAAATGACAATCAATAGGAAATTATGGCTCCACAGCCAACTTATGGTATATATTTTCCACTCCATATTATTGAAGAAAAAAGTCCAAATCCTATGCCATGACCCTATGAGGCTCTGACACTAGCCTGAAGAGTCTTGGTCAGTGAGTAGGGTTTTAGGGGGAATATCATGGTTTGGTTTTGAATTTTTTAGGAAAATGACATATAAATTTTCAGCCCGTACACAAAAGATTTGGAATACATACTCCCAAATTCCATTTTGAATCAAAATTGGCCGATCAATATCTTTCAACCACTCATCATTTACTATACTGCAATATAATTACCCCTGATTATCAACACATTAAATCTCAGTAATGTGTGCTGGTAGCCTTTGTTCAGAAATAATTATACTATTTATTAATGTCTTTCAGTTGTAAATTGGCAGCATCAATAGCAAGATGATAATGAATAGACCCTTATCGAATACACTCAACCGGAATGGTATGGTATTAACAATAGAAAGGGTAGACATGTTGATTTTAAGTGTGTGACAGAGGGACAGGTGCGATTCCACAACCATTCACACATATCACCTGTTTTATTGTATTATCATGCGAATTGCCCCAAAAATGAACTCAAAGTTGCCCCTCTAAATCGAGCCCTGTATGGTGGACAGAATTTTATTTAAATGAGGGGACGGGTGACGTAGTATTCAATATTATTTCGGTACAATTACTGAATACTAGGGGTGCAACTTGCTAGCCTTGAGTCCAGTCCTCGTTTACTGAGTTTAGGGTTAGGGTTTAGTGTTGGGGTACGGCAGTCTTGTAATAAGACTAGAGTTGCACCCTATTCGGCAATCGCTCCATTCTTTCTAGGGTCTATGGTCTATTGCTGGTATTTCATGGGTGCCAATATTAAAGTTTGTAATCAATGGGTTTTGCCTTACAGAGAGAGTAATGAAAAGCTACTACACATTGGCATAGCCAGGGAGGCAAAGTCCAGGCAGAACCCCTCCCCCCTGTTGTGAGAAGTCTTGCCCCCCTCCCCCCTCCCCTCCTTTGTGGAATGCTGGCTGCCCGGATATTTAAAGCTTTTTAGGACTTTTTGCACTTTATAGCCCACTTTGACCATTTTGTTAAAGTCACTTTTTTTTCTTGTTTTTCTTACGCTTTCGCTGGGATCACTGAATGGGCCTGCAGACCAGTTTTGTCAAAGGTTTTGCCTTGGTCCCCCCCCCCCCTTGAAAAAAATGCACATTGGTCTTTCCGTTTGTTCCTGAATAAGCATCTCACTCATGAACACATAATTTTACAGGGCTATTCCCATAACCATGATGACATAGGGACTTCCTATACCACGCATTCTGTCTACCATGGCGGCATTTTTGACAGCTCTTCAGGAGTTAATGGAGTGATTTATATTACTGGATTGGGTGCCCAGACAAAGCTCCAAATAAATGGGCCCTAATCATGACATAAAATGGAATAGAGTGCACTGTAAGGTAAACAGCCATTGAATAAATAAGTTGCAATGTGTTTCAATTATTACAAAGTGCATATCGACCACCTAGGTTTGTCATTTACACTGATATGAGTCAAAGCTATGTATACAATTTACAAGTTGGTAGGCCTATCTAATATTTGATAAAACATCAGTGAAGTTTGAATCACATCAAGTATCATCAGGGGCTGAAACTGCCCAAATATATATGCCGCAAATCAGCACTTGAGATCACTTATGCATGAGGCCTACAGGGATGCTTGTTCCACCTAAACTGTGATTGGTTCCATGCCCCTATTCCTAAAATTCTTCCAAAACCACATGTTTTAAAAAAGAAATAATACTAAATAATAATGAGAATTTATCACGCCGTCGTGGTGTCTGACTGAAGGGGGGCACAATATTTCAGCTAATTTTCCTATGGGGTATCCTAAATTTTGGAATCCCTGTGCCCCTTTACGCCACAGTATATGAGCCCGATATTTGATACCAACAAGAGAAAATCCTATAAACTCATTGTCTTGCATTGGTTGAGTTGCACTAAATTCATTAACTGTGATACATTAATGTCAATGTAAACTTATGAAACATGAACTTCATCCATGGCATTGTCTTTTTAAAGACATTTCTTGTTACAAATTTATCAGCATCAATCATTTGTAATTTGAGGCAAGATCATTTGCATAAATTTAAAGTAAGCTGTATTAGCAGCAGAATTATTATATGACAGGTGTAAACATGGTAAATAGGCTTATATGGATTGATATCAGGAAATCCAGTTCTAAGAAATAAGTTAATAATTGAACATGATTCAGACCAACGAAGCACAAAAAATTATATCTATGGATCTATTACAGGGTGACAGCATTCCATATTGACAGTGCCGTGTCAACTATCAAATGTGTAGACCTCACACATTTATACCCAGGATGTATTCATTTATTTATTTATTTGCGCAACACATGTTTAAAAATACTCATACACAAGTGTCAAAGGGAATCTGACCAACGAATTTAAAGAGATCCAAGAAATATACCAAAAATGATGCATGAAATTTTTTTTTAAAACCCAAACGAGCAACGTAGCCTAGATGTATTTGCATTAAATTCACAATTCAAGCTAAATATTTTATTAATGTGTTTTCAGTTTTCACCCACTTTAACCACCAACAAAAAACACACACATCTTCAAGATGTGTAAGGCAAAACAAAAAAATAAACATGTTTCACGTCCCCTCCCGCTTCCTTTTTTCAGGTTTCCTCAAATATTTTTTTATTTTTTGAAATTCAGTTATAACTTTTATACAAGACACATTTTAGGAAGGTTTTGTGATCATTGGAGGGGGTGTAACTCTCAGAACAACAAATAAAAAAGGGCCTCCTTCTTTTTCCAGGCATTATTGTATACGCTAAAACAGCTCTAAGTATGGGTATTTACACCAATTTTGCGATAAAAATAGAAAATAAAAAGCCCCTCCTCCTCCTTTTTTTTGAAAACCCGGACGTGAAACATGTTTTATTTTTTACTTGGCCTAATAAAATTCAAATTACTCATACAGTCTAAGCTATGCACGGTCAGTGGCGGCACTACCAGGAGGGGGTGGCAAGGGGGCATTTTTCTTGCCCCCCCCCCCAGTTTTGAAGCAAAACCTCCAAAATTGCGTACATTTCCGTAATTTCCAGAAATTCACTTTGCCCCCATCCCCGAAAAAAATTCCTGGTGCCACCACTGAGACAATTCTCTTTCCTTTTTGCCTATAAATGACTTGGTTTGATCATTTGAAGTATTGAACAATAGAGGCCATTTGCATGGAAACCTACATTGTATGTGCTGACTGGTACAATGTACTATGCAATTTTACTCTACTGCATAATTTGACACGTTTTCAAACAAAAATATAATCCCTCCTGCAGAGAATTGGGAATCCCAGATAAAAGCCAGGATATATGATACTATTACCTACACCTCACCTTCACTTTGAATTCAATTCACTTTTAGTCAAATAGTGATTACATTTTGATTGGGATCATTGGCCTATTCACTATTGTGGCCACAATGGCCTCATCCCAATGACATAGTTCAATAACTTCAATTAAACAATCTTAGTGCAAAATTTGACCTCAAGTTGCTGAGTATGAGTTTTTGTACCCAAATTTTCAAAGTCATTCAATAAATGTACAAATCATGTATTACTGTATTAGAGTTAAAGAACTGTGCCCCTGGTAGATGAGCATGTTGTGGATCCTAGTGATTGATATATGATGAACTTGAAAAATAACAAAAGAAATCTTACTTGAAGCATCTGTCATGTCTGTGGTATCATTCAAAAGCTGCGATGTAGCCAGATGCACACACCCAAAGATGAATATCAAAAGACAGATCCTCATTGCACAAAATGATAACATTATGTCTATAGCAATTTCACACAAATTAAAACTCCAAATTCTGCACCATGTACTCTTATTACAACCAAGTGGTGCATAAAATCAGTATAGTGTCGTATTTTCATATCTTGAGCAAGGTGATTAGCAAAAACATTCCAATGGAGGTATTGCATTACTAGCCATTCCTTTTAGGCGCTTTTGATCCTCAGATATGTAGCTTAATGGAACTCGCTGATCCCAACACGGATTCTGATGGGTCGAATGATAACCTCTTGGACAGGATAAAGGCCTAGCAGCTATAATAAGATGGCCAACATCACACAGTGTTGAGAAGGTGACTGCACACTGATGCTGACCTGAGATGAGGACAACATACTGATACTTCCCTATCACCAATGATATAGCAATCCTTGGCACCAGTTCTTCATTGGGATTGGTTAAATTCCAACTTCAAGTTCACTCCAATGTAAAAATTTCAATTTAGATGAAGCACAAAATGTGTTGTAAATTGACTGTAGGAATAGAGTGATACACAAAATACAAAATTATCTTGGGAGCAAAAACTGAAAATGCAGGCAACTTATCCTCTTAAATCCAACATAAACAGCTATAAACAGTACGGGCAGTATGATGTTGACCTATGTAATCATGGCCACCATTCCATCCCTACATCACAAGAAATTCTGCATGAATTGGCAGTATAATCCATTTCAGTATATTATTAGCAGCTAACTCATAGATGCACTGGATCAAGGGCCACAGATCTTGACTGACTAGACCAGCATATGTGCAGTCCAACAGTCAAAGTGCTAATGACAGTATATTACTGTATCCAAATAGCGGAACCAAAACAAAGTGTCCCACATATAAACAGGACAGAAACTGGACTCCTATGATTTCCAGATGACAAGCAAACGGTGACAGGTCAATTTGATGTTGAGTATAGAAATTACACATATGCTAGGGAATTTGAATCCATTCAAATCAAGACTGTCATACCACTGTATAGCTGATCTACATATATTTCAAACTTTAGCACACATCATGCACACATTGCACCACCAAATATCTCAGATTTTCCTGACTGATGATATTTTGGTCAAGTTTAGTTAAATTACTTCCTCATTTCCAAATGTAGAATATAAAATTTTCCAGGATGTGCTCCGACTTATAAATGCAATGTTTGGTCAAATTACTTCCTAAAATTTCCAAATGTAGAATATACAATTTTCCAGGATGTGCTCCGACTTATAATGCAATGTCACTTGGTAAAATATCCAATTCCAATGTTAGCATAGGTCCGTACCACTATATCCATGCATGTGCATCCATACGATCAAAATTGTTGAAAAATCACCTAAATAGTAGCTTAGTATGGCATGTTCCTGTAATTCCAAATATATCACTGGTCTTAAATATCTTACAAGTATACTGCACACAATATTATGGATGCCCCACTGTAGATATTATCAGATAGTTGCTACCTGTATGCCAGTGCACGCATGCATGCTTTCTTGCTTACATATGCCACAAAACACAACACAACCAGCATATGAACACCATCAGTTGGCGGTGATGATGCCAAATCACTCAACCATTCTGTGACAAAAGTTTGCACAGCACTGCTGACAGAATTGCCTTGCCACTGAGTGGATGCAGTCAACACACACACACTGTACACCACCTCCTGGCCCTGTCGGAATCCTCCAGACATCAAGTCACCTCGCCAGGTATGATGCAGCACTGCTGACTGGTTAGGGACGCACCATTAGATATTATCGGGGGGGCTAGGGAGTTTTTAGAAAAAAAAAGTTTTGCCTCACTGATGAGTAAAAAAAAATTTTGCCTCACTGATGAGTAAAAAAAAAAATTTTGCCTCATTGATGAGCAAAAAAAAATTTCCCTTACCCAGCTCTGTATAAAGGTATACATTAAAATTGAAAAATACAACTTCGCGGCAAGGCGAGTAAAAAAATTTTGCCTCCAAAGCCAGAAAAAAAAAAAAATTTCGCTGCCTTCGGCGGCAAAAAAAAAAAATTTCTGCCTGACCCAAACTCCCTAGCCCCCCCGATAATATCTAATGGTGCGTCCCTTAATGGTAATAGTACTTAGTAGTGCCACTTCACACAGATAATATAGGGAAATCTCCTGATTGACTCTGCTCAATTCAACTTTGCCTCGCTCAGTCAGTCAGTCAGTGTATGTGGCTAACTGGGCAATATGAGTGTGCTGCTGAATAATTCCTTTACTGAAAACTGACATGCTGCAAGGCAAAAATATCTGAAAGGGGTCTCTGCCTTTTAACACTGCCAGGAGAGTGAAAATATTGGCAGGTCGGTTGGTTGGGTGCATAGCATGCATATGGAAGTGAAAGCCCTGAGCTACATTAGCTGCATGTTCTGTTGGCGGTACACTTGCCAGGACTGAGTAATTCCAGCCTGGAGCCAATGTGGAGCTGAGCACCCCCTATAGGTAGAAGAGTAAACAAAATCTATGAATGAAATAAGCTGCAGATCCTATGTCTCTATACCACCACTGCTATATTGGGATATCCCTGTTCACTACATAGCCTTTTAATAATCAAACTGAAGTCATAAGTAGATTGTTGACTTATTGATTCAATGTGAAGTTCACTTGACAGGCCAAGTCCCCGACCAAGTCACATATCAGTCAGTAGCATCCTCAGTCAGGTTTTCAAAAGTGGGGGGGCATAGGTCTTGATTCCCACGATTCAAAAACTTTTGACTCACTTCGCTAGCTGTAAATAGGTAACCCCCCCCCCATTTTCCCCCAACTGGGTGCATTTCTCCCGACTGAGTCGACTAAAGTGGGGGGGGGGGCGGCATGCCCCAGCAACCCCTTTGCGCAACCCACTGATTCAGCAAAACTTTATCAACAGCATTCCATCAAAATCCAATTTTTAAAGTCCAATTCAGACCCCACATCGTGGATATGAGCCAGGTTTTTACAAGCTTGGCGATAAAAATTCTTATCAGAAATTATTCGTCATTGATGAGAGTTGATATCTCTTGCGATATCGCGGCCATGCACGCTTGTGATCGGCAGAATGACCATAAAAGGATATGCAGACTTCTGCCCATCGCGGCCGCGATATATCATTGCAGCACATTTATATTTCATCGCACAATGCTGTGATGTTGTGATGTGGAGTCTTAGTTGGTTTCATAGGCCTAACATTATCCCTATTATCACTTACAATTTTACCATTGATTTACAGCACCCCAATAATTGATTGGATGATACAGAATAGAAAACTATTTCAATTATTTCAATAAAGGAAATAAACATAGAAAGGAATCTTCCTTTGGAACACCCAATGAGCCAGGGAAAAGGGGCTGGGGGTTCACACAGGGGTTCATAGGACAAAACTGAATTGACTTCTTAATAATTCAAATAGTATTTTGGTTGTAAGAACCTTGCCGAAAACACAGTATATCGAAAATAAACACCCCTCATCCCATCCCCGTTCCCATCTTCCTTTCCCGTCATTCGTCCTTCTCCATCTTTTCCTCCTGCACTTTTCTCCTCCCTTCATCATGTTAAAGACCCTGGAAGTTAATGTCAATCTGATCACAGATCAGTGATCTGCATGATACTATACAGCCCAGTCAAATGCATAACTGCACCATGAAATATTGCCAGCTCAAATTATATGCTAGAATGATGACGATAATTTGATTAACAAGATTAAACTATAAGTCTGCCCTACCTTGCCCATAAATGCATATAGTATCATCACAGACATCTCCCCACCTCAACGAACTAATAACATATGTTGCTAAAATTAATTATGCAAATATTGAATATCAAATAGGTACAAGCACGATTAAATACATTTTAACTGGAGAATACCAAATTTATTAATAGGCTTCATGTATGAGGGCTTACAATTTATTTATTTTTTTAAATGTCTCTATTTTTTTTCTGATAGGTTCAAACAAAAAATGAATTGCATGTTGATAACCTTCAATATGCACCTGATCTTGAATAAATTTTATTTAAATTGCAAATCCCTATTTATTCCATTCAGATTCAAAAGCATGAAACAAATTACACATCAAATTATTTGGTTGATTAGTAGAGTCTTTGAACTTCCTCTCATCTTGCCGTACAGGACCTACCAGAAGGGGCCCTATTGTCTACTTTGGCCTACTTAACTAAATGTAATGTGGGTATATTGTATCTTCACATTACTTGAACAAAGCATGGGCGTGCATTTAGCCAGTAAATGATTTGTAATTTATGGGTAACATACCATTACATTCACATTTAGAAATGCGAAATGTTTCCAGTTACTCAAGGGGTGTATGCGCAATCGTGGCCAGGCACAGGCAGCCTTCCAGTGCTGCTACAATGTACATGTATATACATTTTAGGTTTGATACAGTTTGAAAGCAATTAATCTGTTATTCTGACTCATTATGATTTTCCTTGACTTGTAAAACTGGAAAGTGAAAGTGACCATCATCCAAAATCAAGATGCACACACAATGATTGATTATCAACTATACTGCGCCAATAAAGTATCCTTACATTTGGAAAAATAATCATAATTTCAAAACTGAACAATATTGGGGTAAATTTCTTTTTTTAATAGATGCACTATCTAATTCTGCACATTATGACACCACATTGAATCCAATGTGACCTCAAGAAGTAAAGTTACAAGTAATTGAATAGACGAAGGTACAGTTTTAAAAGTGACAAACTGGCCTATACAAGGCGCAAAAAGATTCCAACAAGCGACACAAAGAGACAACACAGCTTCTTCAATGAAGCGTTATTTAAAGCAGTTTTTATTTCAGTTTTTGCTTCTTTTTTATAACTTTCGGGTTTTTTTTGTCAGTTCTGTTGGTTCAGTTTTCTTTTGTTCCTTTTGTTTTAAACTAAAGTCAAACGCATAAATTAGCCATTCACCACTCTCAAACCAGATGTCTAGTCTGTGGAGTTTTGTATAGGCCAGTTTGTCACTTTTAAAACTGGACCTCGGTCTAATCAAATGCTTGTAACTTTGCTTCTTGAAGTCACATTGGATTCGATGTGGTGTCATAATGTGCAGAATTAGATAGGGCATCTATTAAAAAAACAAATTTACCCCAATAATGTTCAGTTTGGAAATTTTGATTATTTTTCCAAGTGTAAGGATACTTTATTGGCGCAGTATATATATGGCTTTGCTTTAAGTCACTCGTCACATAGGCCTAATATAATGGTAATCAGAGGTATCAGACCATTCAATGCCAAGTTTTTTACCAATTAGAATGATTAATACCACTAAAACAATGGACCACCCAGTATAATCATGTCACACAACATCAAGGTTTAGTGGGATTGCATGCACCAATTGCTGGACCAAATAGGACTGGACCAAGTGGAACTAGAACTGGACCAAGTGGGACTGGAACTCGACTATTAGTGGGAATGGACTGAGTGGGAATGCACTTAGTGGGATTAGACCAAATGGAATTGGACCAAATGGGATTAGACCAAGTGAGAATAAACCAAATATCACACAATCTCTTCAGCATTCAATGCTATACACACCAGTGTCCAAATGCGGATTAGTGTAAAAGTTCCATTATTGACTTCTTCTGTATGCCTGGGATACTGTATGACCATCTAAGATATCCCAACACTACCCCTTCCAAGCCTTGAAATAAGCAGACTGGAACCAGGAGCAATTTGTTTTGAACATTGCTCCTGGTTCACTGGGATTTTACAAGAACCAGGAGCAATTTCTGAAGAAACAGGAGCAATTTTCAATATTAAATCCTTTTCTGCATACAATACAGCTCGACTGCATCAAGTGCAAAACTGTAACCAGGAGCAACTTATTTTAGAAAATTGCTCCTGGTTCATGTGAATTTTACAAGGACCAGGAGCAATTGGTGGCTTTACGAGGGTAAATTTGCTCCCCGCGCCCACTTATTTCAAGGCTTGAGACAGTCCCCTTCCGCCTCAACTCACTTCATGTATACTAAAGCAAGCAACACTTTCAAAAGTTTCTCCCATTTTATAGAACTACCATTGAAAATAGCCTTGGAGAGGACATTATATGCTTTCATGAAGGCCTATATGATTATACAATGTATTGAATTAGTGATACATAAGGTCACAAGACAGATAGTCTGGCTTGCCACAAGGGCCTCATCCCAATGGCATAGTTCAATTACCTCAATTAAACAATCATGTGCAAAATTTGACCTCAAGTTGCAGGGTATGAGTTTTAGTACCCAAATTTTCAAAGGTCATTTAAGGAATGTACAAAATGTATTGGGCTTAAAGAACTGTGCCTTGATAGATGAGCATGTTGTGGATCCTCATGCATGATCATCTCATTTGGATTCAATTCCACATGTTCCTTATGTCTTAATATCAACAACTTGGTAATGTGAGCATTGTGGACTTTGCTATCAAAATATTTGATCCCAGGAAGTAGGCCTTATAGTCCAAAACAAGATCAGCACAGAAGACAACTGATTTAAATATGAACATTTCAAGTGCATGAAATTCCCATGTGATGCATTTTCATTATGGTTAGATCCAAGATCCTTGCTCAGTGGTGGTGCCTTGGAGGGGGGGCTTGGGGGCATGGGGCGGGGGAAAATGCCCCCCACTCAGAACTCTTGCCACTCCTGTTACATTGCCCCCCAGTAAAAACCCAAAATTATGAAAATGTCCACTTTTGCAGCAATTTTCACTTCTCCCGCCCAATGTGCACCCCAAAAAAAAAAAAATCCTGGCGTGACCACTGTCCTTGCTGTTCATGCAGACCTATCTATTGACAAATTGACATTATCTAGTTCAGTGTGATCAAAAAAGGGAGAAAATTAGCCATTTGTACAAAATTTCTCAATTTTAGTTCTCATACAATAATAGCAAGATGCAGCAATGGCAATGTGACTAAGTATGGGGGCAGCATACATGTACTTCTAGTAGATACAGCAGCACAAATCTACTACAAATTTTAAAACTACCCTCAATAAATTTCCCTCCCCCTATAAAGCACCCCAATAAGCGCCCCTCTATACCGCGATACTGCAAAAGGCCCGTGGATCAGCTATGGTATAACTACTCTAGTTATTTTTTGTCCACTTTACATGTGTACAAGCTCCGATATGAGACTTGTGGAACCACAGATCCTGATTTCCAGGATCTGTGATCAAAAGCCCTTCAAAAATGTCTACTTGTTTATACCGAAAATAATTTCTACAAAAGGGTTAATGTGTACAAGGGACTTGGGCTATTAACAAAACTTGGTGCTATTATGTTTTATAGGTACAATTAAAGTCCACTTGTTATTATTTAATTAACTTTGGAAATTGCTTAACGAGTATGTATCACTTATTTCAATCACATGTTAATTAAATCAAGGGATGGCCTAAATTGGGCGTGACTAGACATCAAATTAAGAGTAAGTGAGCTTGTCCAGAGCCTGCTGCTAAATACTTTGGTTGAAATATGTTTTCGGAAAATGTCATAATTTTAGCATTTGCACATTCTGTACTCATATTATCCCATCACTTTACTGTCACTGTCTTGGGCCATGTGACTTTTTAGAGTGCATGGGCAAGAGTGAAATAGTGATTTTTAAATCAAGAAAAATAATGGGTCGTAATATTTAACAGTTGTAGCCTACCGTATTTAGTCAAATAGTCGCCTTCCCCTCAAATAAACGCCCCACCACTTTTTTTTTCAACCAAGAAAATTCAAAAATGCTGATATTTCCATGCTATCTTGTGTAGTAAGCTTAGCAAGTTGCACACATGGTCGATAATAGCGTCACTTTTGGCGAAAATCTGGATTGGAAACCCGGAAGTGAACCAGAAGTCGGTGTTTCTAGTTCAGAGTTCGTCATTTTAGCGTGAGTTTTAAGTTTACCTAATGATTTTAACGGGAATTATCGTTCTAATATTGACCTTGAATAAACGCCCCCGTTTGGAAAATGTAACCAGGGCCGTGCAATCAGGCGGGCTGAAGTGCCATGGCCGCCCACTTTTTACCAAAAAAAAAAAAATCAAAAAAAAAAAAAAAAAAAAAAATTGATTTTTTTGATTTTTTTTTTTTTTTTTTTTTTTTTTTTTTTGGGGGTGCACTGCACGGTACCAGCCTCTCATCCTTGCCACCCGAGAAGAAAATATTTGCAACCAAATATCAATGAGAAATAGTCATCAGATTATAGACTATTATAGTTTAGGGACACCTCACTAGACTCCATGTCTAGTCGATTTCTTCATTTTCAGGCTGGCCCGTGCCGCTCCTATCAATAATTATAATTGTTTTATTTTTGTCCTAACCATTCATTTAAAAAAAAACGTACAGGCTTAACCTGAACTATACAAATCCTTGACCCTCACCCAGAACCCCCCCAGGTAAATAATCATTGGAAGAAAAATTAATTTCCCCTAATATAAAAACTTTGGCTAACCTATTTTTAGTGTTATTATGCATGAATATGCAATTTGTGTTTTAATTAATTTCTTCAGCCTCATTTCATTGAAATTACCCGATTTATATTGCTAATAAAATAAAGGAGAAACCTTCCAAAGAATTTTGGAAATACAAAAAAAATCTTTCATGCAAGAAAAAAGCTCTTGCAGGCAAGACAAATATTTAAACATGAACGATTTTCACCACATCATTCCAACATTCAATATCGGTTTTATTATGTTTATGCTAACAATAATCGTAATATCAGACAGTAATATTTTATTGTTTAGCGCATTTGAACTTTATTGTATTTGCGCATTAAAAAAGTGGGTTTAAGAAAAAAATCATTTCACATTTTCATTGATGTTAACAAACATACTTTCAAACAATCTTTTGTTTGTCCAAAATAAAAATTTCTAAATGTAAAAATCTGTTATTTAAAAGTATAGGCGCTATTTCATGTTGAAATGTATATATGGATTCTCAATACGTTCTAACGTTAGGTTATATAAAGGGTATGAGAGTACAAAACGTTTTAATAGCATTCAAAAAATTGAAAACATTAAGCGGAAACATTCTTAGACTAAAATAATGATATCTGAAGTGTTGACAAAATATTGTACAGTAGGCCTATGTTGGCAAAAACACATATTTTACAATAACTTTCTATTTGTGACAACATTTAAAAATGTGGTTGGGTTCTTGTAGTGTTTTGTCCTACAAAACTTCAATACTCTGAAAAGGTAAGTATTTTATCTTTCTTTTTACATTTATTTCAATATTTTGTTAATGTCACTAAAATAGACCAACAATAAAAATTAGTAATAAACACTTTGAATGAATATTTATTAATTAATTGATGTAGGCCTATACTTACCCAGTTCAATGTAAGCATATTATAAGCCCTATTAAGGCTGTAGAGGCCTACTTTAGTACATAGGCCTATAAAATCCGTCAACATATTTTTAAAAATGCAAACCTGTTTAAATTTCAAATACAATACATGGTCTTATAAATATTATACATGTAGACCTACTTGTAATGGTTTCTGAAATGTAGGTACGCTGTGTCCAATATAAGTTTCCATACAAATGACATCATGTATGACAAGCTGTAATTATCAAGAAGAGAGGCATTTTCATCTCAACAGACATGTAATGCTTTCACGTCAGCCACGTAAAGATTGTCCAAAATTACCATTTGAAGGGTAAGTTTGAAAGTTTTTATTTCTCAGTATTCAAATAAATTGATAAAAGCTTAAGGTAATTTTTTTAGTTCATTAATTTTATTTTAATAATGTAATAAGTTCAAGAATAATAAGAAATGTTGTTGTCACTTTCAGTAAATGTTAGACCTGAAGCAAGCATGGTCTATGAAACCCAAGTGGAATTTTTTTTTACGTCTTTGACCCTGATGGGTCAGACCATAAGATGAAGCTGTCAAATTTGACATTACCAAGATATTTTTGAATGTCCTTCTAAGTTAAAGTTCCCCTTGGAGAAAACTCAATTACGGAGAGCTGTACAAGACATTTACCACAAGTAAAAAATATTACAAGGATTTTAACCTGTACTTTATTTTCTCAAATAGAAGTTTAAAGTGATCGCCAATGACATGAATGAGAATGTTGTTGCCACAATTGAAAGAAAACCACTTTCATCATCGAAAGAAGAATATTTCTCTCAAAAATTGTGAAATGTTACTGTTTTTTTGTTTTGTTTTTGTTTGTTTTTTATATAGGGGGGCCTATATAATTCTGTGTCAACACTGCACTGAGCCCTTAATGATGCATAAGTCTTTGGGGCAAGTTTGGTTTATTGGTTAACTTCATGTCTGTGTTTTATTTCTCTAGAAACGATTTGATAGCGTTTTACGATGCCACCGCCAGCATTTGGTGAAAAGTCTGCGGAATTACAGTGGCTAGGGCAATCTGCACATCAACCGCTACAATTTCCTTTTCCAAATAGGAGTTTTGGAATAACAAGACCAGTTAACAGGTCATTTCAAAGAAGCTGGTTCGAGAAATGGCCGTGGATTCACTACGATGAGGACAGGGACCTGGCCTTCTGTTTCCCATGCGGAAAAGCATACAAAGAAAAGAAACTTTATGCTCCAACTGCCGACAGCAACTTTATAACCAAAGGATTTCATAACTGGAAAGATGCCACAATAAAATTTGGTAACCACGAGGGCACTGGCTGTCACACGGATGCAGTCTTGAAAGTAGTAACACTTCCACAAACCACAAGTGATATTGGCGAGACACTTTCACACAAACATGCCACAGAGAAAGAAGCAAATCGACAGTGTTTCCTCAAACTGCTCTCAAATCTGCGATTTTTGGCTAGACAAGCCCTGCCCATGAGAGGTGATGGTAATGAGGATAATTCAAACTTCATACAGTTGTTTAAACTTGAGGTGAGGATGATACCAGGATGACGTCGTGGCTGCAGAGAAAGCAGAGCAAGTACACTTCAGCAGAGATGCAAAACGAAATGCTCAAAGTCATGGCACTCAAGGTTAGCAACTATTTCAAACTGTTGCGATTTGGTAGTTCACAGCATCTTGCAGTGGTAGTGAACTTTGTCAAAATTGCATTGATCATTTCATAGCTAGTGTGTAGAAGAATTCAAATATCACAGATACACTTTAGTATAGGTCCTGTAGTTCTTGAGTTATATTGTATAGGTTGAAACAACAACACTTTTGTAAAACGTACATAACTCATTAACAACAATAAATCAAGCAAGTTTTCAAAGTATATGATTTGTGAACTTTTGCAAAACATATGTAGGCCTATAATTACTAGTATTATTTTTCAATAATAATTGATTTAGAAATAAGATAATGAAAATCTTTTGGCTGCTTCGACCAACAATATCTTGTCTACCCTTAAGGTATAACTAACTCGAAGTAGGCATAATAAAATAATAAATATGTCCAATGTCTATCGCATTCCAAATTTCCAATCTCTTGTGCAAAAAAAATGTTATAATCAGTATATCATCATGTTCAGATTTGTTAGCAAAGAAAGAGCGAGAGGGAGCATGATTAAACGTTGTATATCATGTATAATTAAATAATAGGTCTAATTATTTACTCAAGCGCTGTGTACATATTGCTGGAATATCATAATTTACTTGATAAAACTTAAAATAACGGACAAAATATCCATGACCATTTAAACTAACCCATGCAAATAATGCAATTAACCCATCGTTCATTTATATTTCTTTAAATGCACAGGTTCTACGTGACATTTCCGCTTCCATACAGAACACTCCTTTCTATACGATAATGGTAGATGAGACCCTGACGTCAGCAGTAAAGAACAGGTTGTTATATGTATAAGATGGGTAGATGATGATCTTCAGATTCATGAGGATTTCATAGGTCTCTATCACGTTACGACCACTAGCGCTGAGTCCATAATTAATGTAATTAAGGATGTGCTGGTCAGGATGAACATTTCAACACACAAAATGAGAGGCCAGTGTTACGATGGGGCAGCGTCGATGTCAGGAGTCCATCGCGGCATTGCAAAGCAGATACAAGATGAAGAGCCTAGAGCCATCTACACACATTGCTACGCTCATGCCCTAAATTTGGCATGCTCAGATACAATTAAGAATATCAAAGTTGTTAGGGATGCTCTTGATACTAGCAATGAAATTATAAAGTTGGTCAAGAACTCGCCTAAACGTAGCGCTATGTTTGCTGAAGTTAAGCAGGTTGGAAGAATGTCAACGTTAGTTTCAGAGGACTGACGAACAGGACGCGGATGACTCCGCCGATGAAATTGATGACGTGCCACGAATCCTCTGCGCCTAATTTGTCAAAAAATGTGCTTCACAAGGTGGACAGTAAAGGCGAATGCGCTAAGAGGAATTATAGAGAACTATCAAGCACTATCAGCAACGTTTGAGAAATGCCTTGATGATGAAAATCAAGATTCATCAATGAAGACAAAGATCAGAGGAGTAGTAGCACATATGAATACGTTTGATTTTTACTACGGGATTAGACTAGGCGAACTCATTCTGACTCATAGCGACAATTTGAGCAAAACACTGCAATCAGCTACAATGTCCGCAACGGAAGGGCAAAAAGTGGCAGAAATGACGGTAACAGCCATTATTGGAATTCGTGACAAATTCGGCAGATTTTGGGAGAGTGTTACGGCTGACGCAGCAAGCCTTCAGCTGGAGGATCCAACAGTTCCTAGGCCCAGAAAGCGTCCACGACGTCTGGAGACAGGCGATGCATCGCCCTTTCACCCATCAACTGCTGAAGACCATTATCGCCTTATGTACGCCGATGCCATAGACAACATTACAAGTTGCATTCAAGACCGTTTTAATCAACCTGGGTACAGACAGTATCGGAAGTTGCAGGATCTACTGCTGTATGCCGTGAATGGCAATGATTTTGAATCCCTACTCAAAGAGGTAACCGCATTTTACGGTTCTGATTTTGACTCAGAAAGTACCTCCGACTGCACTTGAACATCCTTAAAGAACAGTGTCAAGGGAAGAAGGATATCACGTTGAAGCAATCCGGGCGTATGTGACTCAGGATGTGTCTCCTGGACAGAAGGCCCTTATCTCAAACGCTGTCACTCTTCTTAAGTTAATTCTAGTTATGCCAGCAACCAACGCAACAAGCTAACGCATGTTCAGTTCATTACGAAGGGTGAAGACATACCTGAGGGGGACTATGAGACAGGACCGGCTTAATTATATTATGACATTGCACATCCATAAAGAGAAAACAGACAAACTGGATCTAATCAATGTCGCCAATGAGTTTGTGGCGAAAAAAGCTGACCATCGCATGCACATATTTGGTAAATTCAAGACCACGGACATAGTTAAGATTCAAGTCTGATGGATGAGGTTTCTTGGGGTTTCTTGAGCCTCATGGCGTGTCTTCAGTAAAGGCTTATTTTAAAAACTATACTCATGTATTCAACAGGCGAAACAGCCGAGATAGTATTTACAATGAGTATAATTAATTAAATTATGTCTTTTATTAAAAAAACATAGGCCTATATAACTTTGTTTTATACTGCCACATTAATATTAATTTGTGTTAGCTACATCAAAGTACAAGAAAAGCCAACTTGTTCCTTTGATTAGCACACGGATGTTTGTCATTGCAATCATACAATGAGCATAACTTTCATTTATGGAAAACAACGCTACAAATAGACAATAAGGATATAAAGGGCGTCATGCATATCAGGATGCATATTTTTTTTTATAAGCATCATTTGCTCTTTGCTGCATCATCATACGCATTACCCGGCATGCCCTCTGGCACGGCAATTGTTTGGGCACTCTCTTTCACCCTTGCCACTTCTCTTTTTGCGCATTTGGGCATTGGAGCATCAGCAGCTATCATTTTGTGAATTTGTTCTATCTATTTTAATGTTGTCTTTCATCCTAATCGTGTTGGATAGGCTTATTATAGTCCATAATTCCATCTGCCTCACGTGCGTAGGGGAGGGGTATGATGTTTGAGATTTTAATTGCCATAATCATGTTAATTGGTGGGCGGATGGTGGGATCATGTAAAGTTTTATTTTTACCATGTTTACTTTTTTTAAATATGTAAATTTTATTATGTAAACCTAGCTTCGGGTTGTAATCTTTCTTTCGTACATTATAACTTGTGTCAATTTGTAAGCTGTTCTAGATCATGTAAGCGGCAACACCGGCATGTACCGCCACTGACCATGCAGAATGAACTAGTATAGATGTCTAAGTGGTGTTGCAACAGTTATATGGGGGAGGGGCAAAGAAACACACAGGGTAGGCCTACACGTAATTTATTGCAAAGCCCTGACATAATAAGAAAAAAACCAAAAGTTCCATGACGTCCTGTAAACAAAAGTCCTTTCGTAATGGTGCGGTCAATATATATTAATAATATGTGGAATTTTCAACATTTCAGTAGTCACACTTCAGTTTCACTCTTTCCGGACGGAGGAGTAGGGAAGGAGGGAGGAGAGACAGAGCAGAGGGAGATAGGGAGGATCAGCCTCCTAACGAAACAATTTCGTTTATAGGACGTCATCGAACTTTCAAGTTGGAGTGAAAAGGGTACATATTTTTACGATTATTAGCATCATTAACATGATTAATAGAAGTAAATTTGACATACGTATAGCCATGCTTATATTATATGTGTGTAGTTCTTGCGTTTAGGTTAAAAACATCCAAATGAAATAGGCCAATTTTTGACCATATGGCAGTAAAAAAAGCGATACAAGTTTTGATACCCCTAAAACTAGTTTTTAGCACTTTATGTACATTTACATTCATACAAATGATGTGAGTAGTTTCAATTCACATACCGGGTTTTACGCACATTGTGTACCTCAAAATGCGAGAGCTTCAGGGGCTTCGCACCCTGACCCCTGACAAGGGGCTCTGCCCCTTGACCCCGCTGGGGGCCTCAGCCGCCCCCAGACCCCGCCATATGGTCGCCCCACTATTTCATACCTTGCTACGGCCCTGAATGTAACGCCCGGGGGCGTTTATTTGACGTAATACGGTATGTGTTATCAGTTTCAAGTGAACTTCTACTTTTCAGCATAAATCGCAAATTTGGGCTTGGATGAAAGTGTCTACCCTTTATACTCCGACCTTAAAAAACATCATGATTTTCAATCTGACCTGAGTATCAGTTAAAACTAGTTTAAGCTTATCACAAATCTAGGTTATGATAAAGGCCTCCAAAATAAGGAATCTAGGCTATACTTTGTAGTATGTTTTCATGCAAGCCGGTTAACTTAAAGATTGCATCTTGATAAGAACTCAATGAAATCACTATTCAGAACTGTATTCCAGAAAACTTTACAATATATTCATGGGTAGGGAGGCACTTATCATCATCCCTGGGGTCATCATCATCCCGCTACCAAAAAAAAGAGTAATTTTTCATGGCCGAGTGAGGCAAGTTACTCAATAAGGCAAAAATTAAAAACTAGGGTATATATAATTTCACTTTGCACTGATACATCCAACAGGTCTCAATTGACCTAAACTTATGCACAAATCAATTGTAGTCCCGGCCCCCCAGGGGCCGGGGATAGCGGGGACTTACCCGGGGACTTGGTCGGGGATGTAACAGCTCAATGTGTCCCCGCAGTGTGGGGACGAAGCGGGGCCATATACGGGATGTAATGTCTCTCAGGAGGCGGGATCTACCCGGAGTGTACCGGGACGTAATAGAAGAGTACTCACAACTGTGCGGGTCGTATGGGGAAACACTCGTCTGAGATAGCGATTTACCCGGGGAATACACATTTCTCGATAATTTTGTTTTGAGTTCGTGAAATACAGGCGATCGCCATTTGGTTCATTTCCTATCAAAATAGGAGCACCGATTCGTGTGGTTTCGTTTTTCAGACAGTGGCAGAAACCATAGTAGGCCTATGATTTTTCCGTATTTCGTACGGAGGAAATGGTCAAGAATACAGGAGTACGGATAATGGCTTTTTGTCCTTAAGTACGTCAGTTTTTCAAAAAGTTCGATATGCATTAAAAATAGCTATTCAGAGATTTTTACTGCTCGTATTTGGCGAAATACAGACCTGCACTGTCCCCCAGTCCCGCATTCCATGCAAAGTTTTTAAAAAAACGGGACGTGCCATATTTCCGTCATTAATGAAAAATATTAATGAGCATGCACAATCTGAAAACAATGTCGGAAACCGATCTTATAGGCCTAATTTTTTAGATGTCTCCTGAGAGACATTACATCCCTGTATATGGCCCCCACTACGTCCCACAAATAGAGCTACATGTGTAATGCATGTTTATAATGAAAAATATGAATGTATGTGTGCATGCAAAATCCGAAAGTCAGGATAAAATATTTTGGAAACTGACCATCTTGTAGGCCTACATGTATTAAATAATTTGTTTTATTTGTATTTTATGTGTATTTTTTTATTAATCATCTAACTGCTACATATTAATTAATTAAAGAATGGGCCTATACAAGATGATTTCCGTTATTATTTTTCATTAACCATCTTCATGCTACGATAGGCTATGTCTTCTAAAGGTATTTAGTTAACTATGTAGCTATATGGTGAAAAGAATATTTAAGCCTATAACTTTTTATAAGATGGTTTCAGAATTCATTTTGCTCATGACTTTGGCACATTGATATTTTTCTTAAACCATAAATAAATAAAGAACTCCATTTCGGTTTTGAGGCCACATGCCAATTGCCAAATCAATGATGACTGTTCACGATATTAAACTGGTGCCGATATGGTGAAATTTCTATGCACTCGAATAGTAAAATAGTTTGGCGGAAACCCACATTTATCCGTCATTTGAGCGCTGGTTCTATCATTTCTATACAGACAATTTAAGTAGTGTTAAAAATATTTTGATCATCAACGATAGACACAATATATGCGGTGCGAAGAACTATGGTCATCGGCAAGTTGATGATGTTCTTGCTTGACGCAATCACGAGATTGAGAGCCTGTCCCGGACCCTTAGGGCCGGGAGTATCTGCAGGACTTGAACATGGTGCCCGGGGCTAGGGCGGGACTTGGCCGGGATGTACCCGGGATGTACACGAAAATAGTGCCCGCCCTGCGGGACTAAGCCGGGACTGTACATGTTTGTAACAGTTTCCAAAATTACATCCCCGGGTAGGTCCCCGCTATCCCCGGCCCCTGGGGGGCCGGGACTACAATTGATTTGTGCATTAGGGACAGTGGCGGTGCCATGGGGGGGGGGGGGCATGAGGGGGGAAAATGCCCCCTGTCAAAACTCTTCCCCCGAAAACCCCAAATTACGAAAATTTCCACTTTTTGCGGTAATTTTAGCTAAAATTTGTTGATTTTCCACCCTGAAATTCACTTTTCCCCCTAATGCCCCCCAAATAAAATTCCTGGCACCGCCACTGCTTAGGGATGCACCATTTGACTTTGGAACCACAACAGCTCTCCATATCCTCCTGTTCTTTATCACAGCCAGCTCCCAGGTTAGACAGGTTCGCCACCCTAGAACTAGTTCTAGTTCCTCGAGGGGGTGCGCACGAAGCAGCCAACGAGGGCCGTAGCGCCGAGACTGGTAGATTTTGTAATGTCAGAGAGGGGTTGTCATGGTACCATATAGGCACTGGGGTGCGCACGAAGTGGCCAATGAGGGCCGTAGCGCCGAGACTGGTGGATTTTGTAATGTCAGAGAGGGGTTGTCATGGTACCATATAGGCACTGGGGTGCACTGAAGCGGCCAACGAGGGCTGTAGCGCCGAGACTGGTAGATTTTGTAATGTCAGAGAGGGGATGTCATGGTACCATATTATAGGCACTGAACAAGTGCTAGTTCGCTCTTACTCCTGAAGCAGTATCCAGCAAAGTGTTTCCTGCTATCTATGCCTGGGGGGGTACTCAAGTTTGGTTTTGGCAGGGACGTGCCGCTGAGAATTTGAAAGTGGACCCATAAATATACCAATTTTTCAAGAAATTTGGACCCATTGATATACCAAAAGTCAAAATTTTCGGCCGAATTTAACCCAAATTGTCCTAGTTTTTACAAATTTTCCCAAAATTTTGGGAAAATTTTGAAAATTTTGGCTAAATTAACGAAAAATTGGGCTATTTTCGAAAAAAATTGAGAAAATTTTGAAAAAAGGACCCATTCATATACCAAAATAGGCTTTGAAAAAGGGGTCATTAATATACCAAGAGGCTGAAAATGCTACCCATATTTATGCACGTCCCGTATGGTCATTTGTACTGAGTACCCCCCGGTATCTCTGATCTTTTCTGAGAGTCTTGGAAGGTCTCTACATAATGTAGCTCTTTGTTACTTATGTGCTGTCTCCACTTTCCATTGTACACTGTCCTAAGCTGCAACAGTCATAAGATAACTTGGGAACAAACAATTGACTAATACCAGATGTTGCAGAAAAAAAATTGTTATCTAAAAATTACTTCAAATCCATTTTTCTGATAATATCTACTTCCTAATGTTATTTTATAGTATCCAAAGTGCCTGTATCCCTATACTTTAATGTGATAATATACCAGCTTTAATCCCATATATTCATTGTAACACATTGCTTTGTATTTGTCACACCCCATAATGATCCATCAAATCCAGTAAGCTTGACAAAAATTACCCTATTTGTACCTTACAATAGCGCTTAGTAAATTCACCATGCACCACGTCCCCTTTCAACAGTCACCCCATCGGCCATAATTTGTTGAATGCAATCATTGTATTTACTCCAATAGAAACACAGTTACACCCCTTCAGACTCTGTGGCAACCAAATCGAACCCCAGAAGCCAAGAAAACGTTTGTATGGACTTGGCTATTCTGTATTCACCTGAATTCAGCAGAAGTCTTCACATTTTGAATTTCATCCCAAAACATATTCCAACCAGAAGAACCACTAACCCAAGCTAGACTGTACTTGTTTGAAATCTGATTTTTCATAAATTTGTCAAAATGCATCTTTGATAAATTAGATCCTTTCTACCCGTTATTTTCTGTTTCATCTTTGTGGAGAGCTAGCTGGGGTTAATGTAGAGACAGGAAAACGCTGCATTCATCAAGTTTTCGCAATTTGAATTAAAAGGAAGTGTTTTTATAAAGTTCAGCTTTTCTCTCTTATTTGCCCTAAAACCATGGCGTTTTTTGTTGACCATGTTGACATGGCTCACGGAATAATTACTTATTATTTCTTGAGTATTTTAATACTTTATAGATCTTCAATTCTGATGGAAGTAATAAAATGTCAACCTCGGTTTGAACTTTACTTTTCGTAACAACTGAAAAGGGGGTCATTGATCAACCATATCAACTTGGGTTTTGCAAGTAAAGGGTCATTGGACAAGAGTTTACATGTGACATCAATTTCCTTAACAATCAATCAAGTCATTCAAAATTTTATCAAGCAAATTACCAATTACCAATTGCTGCAATGTAAAACTGCCAGTCTGCAGATCTCAAAGTCCAAACCTTTGAACAATTTGGTATTAATAATAGCCTTCCATGGCATGACCACAGATCCGGGCACAGACCCTTGTATGACATTCAGAGCTGATACAAATTTGGAAACATCTTGGAATGCTTCAAAAAAGAGGCTGATGTCCAACTCCCATATTCAATTTAGCTTAATAACTGTGCATTAAGTTTGATGTATACTCCACTTCGCCACTTCGCGAGAAGTTGTGATGAAAAAATTAATTTGCAGCTTCGCGCGAAGGCATTCATGTATACTTTATCAAAATATCGTAGAGTATCGCGAAGAATTGTTGCCCGCTCTGTGCTTTCATATAGAAACTTCGCTGGCCTACCCCCCAAAAGTTGAACCAAATCCAACTCTAAGCGAAGCGAAGAAACCTGCTCGTAAAAAAGTCGTAAAATTTCAGCTCAAATCCAACAGCACAATGTGACTGCAAGCCCAGGCATCCCACATGATTCCATAAGATATTTATTTTTATCGTTTTGGGGGATTTTTTTATTAGATGTAGTATGTACATGTAGTGGGGAATGTGGTGGGTTTTTTTTTTTCAAATACTTGCCGTCATCCTCCCCCTCCCTGGAAGTCCAATGGCATGCCCCTTGTCACATGTATGTAAAATGCTTGCTCATTTGCCTTTAATTTGCCTATCAAGAGCAAATCTTAAATAATCTTTCTTGAGTTTTGTATCAATTTAGATCCCCATCTACCACTTCAGTATCAAGTGAGCATGGTAAGATGGTAGAGTAGCAATGGAGTTGGTGGTCACTGACCTCATGGTAAAGAAAGGCTCCTGACCATGGAGTGCCTGATGGAGTGTGTGGTCAGGCTCCAAACAGGGAAAACAAGTTTGTGGTCAATAATGTGACTGTGCTGGTTAGGTGCATCAGGAGCCCCTCATGTCAACCATATTTTTTCTACCTAGTGTCAAACTGTGCCATTTAACTAGAAAATCATCCCCTCCAAATTTAAATTCAATCGGAGATCGGGAAGGGGGTCCACCGTGAGCTTAAAGTTCGGACAGAGGCAACCAGTAAAAGTTCGGCCGGCAGCTATTGAATTATATATACAGTTATACATACATATTAATAGCTGCCTTTAGTGAATGTTTTTATAGTACCTCATATCTCAGACAATATTCAATAAAATGCAAATCCATTTGAACTAAGCAAAAAGGCAGCTATTTTCAGACATATTTGAGGTCATAATAATAGCTGCCATGTGTATGTTTCTCTATTTACAGCTGTTTCTGCATGGAAAATGGATCCATCACGCGCTACAAGCTTAAAGTTTGTGTATGATAGGTGCCTTTAACTAAATGATAAATCAATCAGGCAGCTATTTAGTTTTCATTACTTTATACTGCACATCACTGTGGCTGCCATATGAATAACAATGTAATAAATTGCTTAATATTTATCAGTCCATATGATATGCTTTCTCAGATTAGGTGTCTGTTTTCTATCTTGCTCCACCACTTGCAAGACATATTTGATTATGTTCCTCACTCTGGGCAGTAGCTAGGATATCTGTATGAGTTTCACAACACTTTCTGCTGCATCATTTACCACATTGACGGCTCTAACATTGCTAAGCGATAGCAGTAAAGCTACGGACTCGGGCCAATCAATTACATTCAAGCAGTCACGTATGTCCAAACTGTTGTATAGTATCAAAATCTCTCTAATGCAGAATCATATTGAACAGCTTCCGCAAGGCACTGTGACAACAAAGCACCAGCTACTAAAGATATGCGAATTTGTTGTATTTGCAACAATAATCTAAAGTTCCTGCTGGATAACATGCAGTGTTGCTTCTGACCCGCCATGGAACGATCTTCAGTTGTACAAGCACCTCCTGCAGTATGCCGATATCAATTTTGGTGTTGCAACAAGTGCACGCAAACCCACAAAGCCCTGAACAGACATCTGTGGTATATGTTTCTCACCGAAGAGATGGCACCGCTTGCTGTCTTCAGTGGAAAGATACCAGTACAATAGAGACAAGCTTTAGCGAGAAGGCTACTTCATCTTAAACCTGATGCAGCAGCACTAAAGCCATGTATTCACTTGGCGCAGGCTTTGGAAAGCCAAAGTTCCCTGAACCTGAGAATATCACTTAATAGTCAACAGTCATCCAAGCTGATTTTGCAGGCAAGGTTCACTATGAACATCCTGCAGATCAATAACAAATTCCTAGCAGACATTGTTGACACTTGGCCAGAGTCCTCAGTTTATCTGCGTTTGCTTAGCAATGTTAGAGCCGTCAGTGTGGTAAATGATGCAGTAGAAACTCAGTGCAGATTTCCTAGCTGCTGCCCAGAGTGAGGCCTTGACCTTGACCTATGCCGTTCACTCCAACTGGGGTTGAGTGGTGGCATCCGCATCACAATGTCCCGCCAAACTGTTCTGTCATCTGCTGTATGGCTGGCATTTACTATGGAGTTTAGATTGGTTCTTTTGCAGTCAGCTAGGAGGCGGTCTCTCCACCTCTTTGGTGGTCTTCCTCTAGGAGCGTGAGGGAGGCATTCTCTGGATGTGGCCAAAATAATGCAGTCTCTTCCAGGTTATTCTGTCCAAGATGGAAAATTCAACACCCAGGGTTTTGCGGATGATGGTGTTTCGGATCCTGTCTCTCCGTGTTACTCCCATTATCTTCTTAAGGCACATCATCTCAAAAGTGAGCAGTCGATTCTCATCCTCTCTTTTCAATGTCCAGGTTCCAGAGTGAGGAACATAATCAAAATGTCTTGCAAGTGGTGGAGCAAGGTAGAAAACAGACACCTAATCTGAGAGAGCAAAAACTGAATGATGCTACCTAATTTGCCAATATCATATGGACTGATAAGCAACATAGATAAGTACATTTATTACATTGTCATGATTGTAATTCATATGGCAGCCACAGTGATGTTCGGTATAAAGTAATGAAAACTAAATAGCTGCCTGATTGTTTTGTCATTTGTAAAAGGCACCTATAATGCACAAACTTTAAGCTCGCAGCACACGATGGACCCATTTTCCATGCAGAAATGGCTGTAAATAGAGAAACGTGCACATGGCAGCTATTATTTATAACTTCAAATATGTCTGAAAATAGCTGCCTTTTGCTTAGTTCAAATGGATTTGCATTTTATTGAATATTGTCTGAGATATGAGGTACTATAAAAACATTCACTAAAGGCAGCTATTAATATGTATGTATAACTGTATATATAATTCAATAGCTGCCGGCCGAACTTTATACTGGTTGCCTCTGTCCGAACTTTAAGCTCACGGTGGACCCCTTCCGATCTCCGATTGAATTTAAATTTGGAGGGTATGATTTTCTAGTTAAATGGCACAGTTTGACACTAGGTAGAAAAAATATGGTTGACATGAGGGGCTCCTGATGCACCCTACGGAGTGCTGGTCAATGTTAGGCCAATCAGTGTCTTCCTTAATACCTTTTAAAACATTTTACATCTGATTTACCTTTGGATGTTTTCAGTTAAGCATACAATAAAGAAATAGACCATTAACTCTCTCCAAGAGGGTGTCGACAGCATACAACAAGAAATGCACATTTTCACAACCACAGCTTATTCCCAAAAATTGAAGTTTATTCCCACAGCTTATTCCCAAAAATTCAGTTGAATCCAGTTTTTGCGATTGGGAGTCCTGCATGATTATGTGTATTATGCTCCATAGGCCACTATATTTTAGCTAAATGAATTAATCTGCAAGCATTTTTTGTAAACATTATGTAGCTAGAGGTTTCCAGTGGTATAAAAATCTCAACTTTTTCTGTGAAAAGTTGGGGGATGACGATCACAAAATGCCCCTTTAAGTATGATACATGAAATGCTCATAAAATGTTTCCTCAAGTTCTACTTAAAGCCATTAGCGTATGTCCAAAAAAATAAATTTGCAACTCTTTTCCACAAAACGTTAGTTTTGACTGTCAGATATGTCCCATTTTAATTTTGAGTGAACAACTCAGGTAAAGCAAAGAAAATCACAATTTTATTCCAGCGCAAATGTCACCAATGCATGGTACTATTACTCCATCACTCTTGAGTGAGTTCCTGCCTGTTGATGTGCTAGTGTAACCATCTCGTATACCATGTATGTGTAGGCCCTACATGCAGTGTTATCATGATTATCAACATCGCATATATGCATCTGGCTAGTACTTCAATCATACGAATGAAATGATGGGACACATCGTTTTATTAAAAACATCGTGTTTTATCACAATACAGCACCTGTAGACAGGCATCATTTTGTCAAGGTATGTTAGTTCATCAATGTACATCACAATCATGTCAAAATCAGGATTTTAACAAAACTTGAGGGCGTCTTTGTCAGCAAATGTCACAATGGCTTTTTTTAAGTACAGAGGAATGCAAAATTGCCAGCTAATATGTCCATCTACGCAGGTTTTAAATTTTTAAGCATGATAAATATGCACAGATATTATACAAACGCTTCAAATCCTGAGCTTTAGTTCAAACTCTACACCCCATTTGAACCCAGTGAAACCCAACACTGGTAATCCGCCTGACTAGTTTGGTGTGTAAAAGTTAAACCCCAGTCTTGTTTACCCCACTAATCCCTACATAAACCAGGTCAGTGGCTATGATAGCCCTTCATAGAAGACTCAAATCCCCCTCAAGTTTAAGACAAACTACAGGTGTGGAAGCAGCCTCAGGGCAGGTGTGAAATCTAAAGCTATTAGGAAACTATTACAGTTGTCCTCAATAGGCATGTTCACACGAAGGGCTTTCGCTAAAGCAACGTGGCTCTGGAGCAAATACTTTGGGAAATCTGCCGTGTGAATGCTCTTGAGGATTTCAATCCCTAAGTAATTGCCCCCAAATTCATCCCCAAGAATTTTAGGGGATTTCCCTAAATGATACTCGAGCAACAAGCCCGTGGCCAGGTAGGGTCTTGGGGTACAACGCAACCCCCCCAAATTTGCAAAAGTATACAAAAATTTAAGAATTTGCGAGCGTAGCGATCCAAAAAATTTGATTTTTTAAGCTTTTTTGGTCAAAAAAGGTCTAAATATGGGAAGAAAGTCCTACTTTTCACAGAATTGTCCCCCCCCCCCTGGAAAAAGTCCACTTTTTCAAAATCAGCACCAACCCACTAAAAATCCTGGCTACAGGCCTGTCGAGCACTATTCGAGTGTTACTGCGGTATGAACAATATAGGCCTACATTATGCAATTCTCAAGTGCCGAGCATAAACTTGGTTTAATTAGGCCTATATTTAATCAATTTGGCGAAATACTACATGTAGATAGGTCAGAGTAAGCTTCCAGTTGTTGTAATTCCAAAGATGATGACATCATGCATCACAAAACTCAAGGATTCAAGGCTTCAATGGGAGTCGTGTGGACATGCACTTGGGGATTGACTTGGGAATCGCAATACTCGAGCACGCCAATCCCCAAATTCTATGACCATGTGAACACAACTAATATTCCTCAGAAGCAGTTTTATCTAGGAAATGCAAAATAGGAAACTAATACAAGCTGGGTGTACAAGAAATGGACATAAAAATGGAAAAGCTGCTTTGTCCTTTGTAAACGATTTTGTGTAGGCACTGCATTCTAAATCATTCCAATAAGATCTACCCTATAGCTTTTGCAATAAGATCTACCCTATATAACCTTTGCATTTTCCTGTAACACACATTTTGTTGTACAACTTTTTCACACTTCCAACTGCAGCGATTCTTCATGACCTTTTGCACATGCAGTCTTTGCCAATGTATGCACATGATGCAAGTTTCAGAGGAAATTGGGCTTAAATTTGTCAAATTTGTGTAGATTTTCGGACTATTTTACAAATGTAATCCCATAAGATATTGAAAAAAAAACATTCTACAGGCCTGACTGACATCCAGAATTTGTGTTTTGAGGATATTGTTTTTTTTTGGTATGCAAATTACAACAAAAGCCATTTTTTGGATGAAGTATAGAGCCTCTGCCACTACCGAAGTGTACCATGTCCACAAGCAATCTTCTGTGGTTCTTAAGATAGCACTTGAACTTTTTATGTTGAAGGCTATGGCTAGCACACAGAGCATTTTATAACAATTAAACTTGGCAGAAGGCAGCAATTTATACACCATGTACAGAGAGCTTGTAGTTGAATGGCTGGTCAAATATATAAAGGAAGATTATGGGTTAGAGGCCTTTTAGTCCTTTCCTCCAAGTGTCGCCATAGGGGTGTAATTGAGAATCTTCAGGAGTCTTTGAATTCCGACAACATTAGAGTAACTGAGCAGGTTAATCAGTCAATGGTCTTGAGGTTCATTGTTATAGGTCTAGATCTATCTAGAACTAGAGTGATTCTTTTAAGAATTAACATTCCCTTGAGGTTTGATAATTAATATCCATCACTAAAGTTCAACAAGCTTGTCATTAATGCATTTAGAATAAGTCTGTAATTTACTTTCATCGACAGAAATGTTAAGAATTCACTTGGCTTGCACTCAGGCCTGTACACAGGTGCGGCAGCACCTCAGTTCCCCCCCACCCCCCAATTTGCAAATGAATACAAAAGTCCCAAAATTAGCAAGCAAAAAAATCAGGTTTTGTATGCTTTTTGGGTAAAAAAAGTCCAGGTCTCTGGAAAAAGGTCCACTTTTCACAAGATTGCCCCCCCCCCTGGAAAAAGGTACACTTTTTTAAATCAGCACCCCCCCAAAAAAAAAAGAATCCTGTGTATACGGCAGGCCTGCTTGCACTTCAGCACATTCAGAGGCTGTACCTTTATCTGAAGAAGCTTGAAATACCCCTGATATTAGGTAAAGTGAAGTACAGGTTGCCAGTTGTGTATTCACAATAAATACAAAAGCATGCACAATAATATGAAGATCAATCAAAGGACAGAAGTCAACAACTGACAGGCTCATGTATGACCCTGTTCACATTAAAAAATGTCATCATTCGACGAAGATAAATTAATCTTTATTAACTAATTAAGCATGCGTACACATTACGCTGAACGAAGATCGAATGAAGACACTGTACACATTTCATGAAAATTAACAAAGCTTGAACGAAGCTATTAACGCCCAGCTATTATCAAAGCCGGCGAAGGTCACTTGTCACATGATCACTTTCCTTCGTTGAACGAAGCAAGCGTACACATTACAAAATTAGCTTAGTCAAACGAAGTATTCCTTCGTCGAAACAACCTTTTTAGCTGCATTCGCTGGCTAGGCCAGTGAAAGACCCGTGGCTAAAAGCCGTCGACCTAGTGCTTGGCATGCGAGGGGTCTCGGGTTCAAATCCCACCCAGAGCAAACAACTTTCTTTGTTTTTGTCTCTTTATTCCTTCCTTCCCTTCCCATCGCCCTAAGGCCCTGGGGCATTAGGGTTAAGATCATCTCTTCTTTAAGGTGGTACTACACCCTGTGATAAATTTGTGACTATTTTAAAAATAACAACACACTTGTAACAAAAGTTATGTATATTATAGGGGCAAGGAATCCAGTTACTTCACTGGAATTTCAGTGACTCAAGACAGGCGGTACGTTATTTATGATAAGAAAAGAGGTACCGTTAGAATGCACCTCGTTTCTTAACATAGGGCCTATAATGAACCACTTGTCTTGAATCACTGAAATTTCAGTGAAGTAATTGGATTCCTTGCCTCTATAATATACATAACTTTTGTTACCAGTGTGCAGTTATTTTTTGAGAAAAATGTGAAATTAGTCACAAAAGTTATCAGGGGGTGTAATACCACCTTAACCCTAACCGCCTAGGGGCTTTTTGGCGACAGGAAGGGAAAGAAGGAAAGAATAAAGAGAGAAAAGAAGGAAAGAAGTTGTTTGCTCTGGGTGGATTCGAACCTCGAGACCCCTCGCATGCCAGGCACTCGATCGGCGACACACCTGCTACACGGGTCTTGGGCTTCGCTGGCCAGCGAAACCATGCCTACATATCACTTAGGGCGATTGCGTCATCACACCACGTGGGATGCATGCACGAAAAGCGCATATATCAAGTAGTATTTTGTAGTATTCAGGGCTGTTAGGGTTAAGGAAGCCTATACTGAGTTTCGATAGTGGTAACCTAACCCTAACCGCCTAGGGGCTTTTTGGCGACGGGAAGGGAAAGAAGGAAAGAATAAAGAGAGAAAAGAAGGAAAGAAGTTGTTTGCTCTGTGTGGGATTCGAACCCAAGACCCCTCGCATGCCAGGCACTCGGTCGGCGACACCTTGCCACAGGTCTTGGGCTTTGCTGGCCAGCGAAACCGTGCCTACATATCACTTAGGGCGATTGCGTCATCACACCACGTGGGATGCATGCACTAAAAGCGCATATATCAAGTAGTATTTTGTAGTATTCAGGGCTGTTAGGGTTAAGGAAGCCTATACTGAGTTTCGATAGTGGTAACCTAACCCTAACCGCCTAGGGGCTTTTTGGCGACAGGAAGGGAAAGAAGGAAAGAATAAAGAGAGAAAAGAAGGAAAGAAGTTGTTTGCTCTGGGTGGGATTGAACCCAAGACCCCTCGCATGCCAGGCACTCGGTCGGCGACACCTTGCCACGGGTCTTGGGCTTCGCTGGCCAGCGAAACCGTGCCTACATATCACTTAGGGCGATTGCGTCATCACACCACGTGGGATGCATGCACGAAAAGCGCATATATCAAGTAGTATTTTGTAGTATTCAGGGCTGTTAGGGTTAAGTGCTGAGATATATGTATCCCCCACTGCAACCAGAATATGCCTAAATTCACCAAGAGCGTTTAAGTAAACCTATATTTTATTGTTAAGGACTTGTGGTTTTCCTTTATTTACATCAAGTCAAAAAGGATTAAAGTCTCCCTCCTAGCTACAGACATTTATTGTAAGTAAAATAATCATTCATAAATTTATAGTGTCCTTTTGGAAATTCACCAGTTAGGGTCAACAGGTAAGGTTAATGCTCTGGGTCAAAGATGGGCAGAGCTGGGGTTCAAACTAAGGTCACACTAATCACTATGGCCATGCTCTTTTAATGAAATTTTAACCTAAATCTGGTTTTATTAAAAGTTTAGTTTATTAAGACTTTTTAGGTGTAATTTGTTCAAAGTCCCTCATTTACATCAAATTTATAAAATGTACTCATAGCCGGCTCAAGACTTGAGATAAAAGACATTGACTTGTCCCTACTGAACATAGACCCCGTTTACACAGAGAGTAGTCGACTTTAATTGCGACATCGAATTCAGATTGTGACTAAGGATTAGCATAAATTATTTCTTGACGGGGTGTTTACACGGTAGTCGACTTCAAAACAAATTATGAATTCAAATTTTATGCCATCACTTGCTCATGTTTAAAATTACCATTATGAAGTCGACTTCTAATTACGTGTCCGTTTACACCGCAGAAGTCGAGTTTGAAGTCGACTTTGAATTCGACAAATGTTGCTCGGGTCATCATTCAAGTCGACTTCTGAAGTCGAGTTCAAAATGCGACGACCCTGTTTACACACAAATGAAGTCGAGTTCAAAGTCGGCTAAAGTCGACTTCAGGCTCTGTGTAAACGGGGTCTTAGACTCTAGAAACTGAACATGCTGAATTCGAATACACCCAACAGGCTTCTGCAGTGACTCAATTCAGACATTTTAGGCACACTGTGTAGGCCTATTATTAGGCCAAATCACTTGACTTGAATATTTACTAGGCAACTTCACTTGCAACTCCACTTTGGTAATACAATTTTCCTATGTGGCAGTGACATTAGTGCGCATTTCAATGGGTGCAGTTTTAAATAGTTGTACTACTGAAAGCACAGATCCTGGAAGCTGGAAAGTGATGACAGAACCTTCTCCAGTGTGCCTCTGTGGCTCAATTGGCTAGAGCGATGTGTTAGTAATACACAGGTCGCCGGTTCGTATCTGGCCAGATGCACTGGGTGTTTTTTTCAACGTTTATGTGCACTGGCTGCACTATAGGTAAAAATTTGAATTTGTTCATCCTATCAACCCAGAGAACTAAGTATATAATTTTCATAAAAGATAAATGTCTGAAGTTCACCAAAGTTCATTCCATGTGGATATATCATGCACACTAGTTGTTAAAGGCTCCCTTGATTACAATTAACATGTTTCGTGGTGGTCTTTTGAGATTTTCTGACACAAATTGTTTCCTTTTGGTCTTTTCTTCTCTCCCTAGCTCAATCCCTGAAGGGATTGCTTTTATAGCAGTGGTTATTCTCTATTTGGTGGTGAAATTGTGGTTGAATTCAAATACTGTTTGGGGAAAAATCCATTATGTTCATTGGGAAACATGTTAAATTAGCAACAATTACGTACAAAATAAAAGCAGGAAATTTGAAAGTCCTTTTTGTTTCAGATTTATTGTCTGAATAATCAATAATCTTAAACTAAGCAATCTTCAGATCAGATATAGATTGTGTGACCTAGTTCCATTTTCTCTGCTTTTATTTATGTCAGGCCTATCTAGGCATTAACCCTAACCGTGCCCATGCTTTTTTGCTATCAGAAGGGAAAGAAGAAACAAAAAAGGAGAGAAGATGAACAAAGAAGTCACTTGGTACCCTGTGATTCGAACCTCAGATCCCTCGCATACCACACCAAAGATCACCAGCCTCTAGCCACTGGGGTTACGCTGGCCTAGCCAGCGATTTTCTGGGTATATATGACTTTAATAGGCAGATTGCATCATAGCATCATGGGAATGGTATGCACAAGCAGTGGTTTTAATAGGGAGCTTTATGGTTAATAGCAGAAATCGTGGAAATAATGCAGTGTCTTCTACAAATTTTAGTGCAAATAAACTCAAAATGCATATTTCGTATCATTAGAAATGTGGATCATTTCCAACCTAACAGAACATTATATCTTCATTGACACAAACCAAGATATTGTACCACAAGAATACTGACTCAAAATTGCACCATGCATATATTCTGACAAGACCGCCATCTTATCATTTATGAGCCATTCTGGATTACTTTTTGAGTCATTTTCACGCCTTTGAATTCATTTTGGACTCATTTTGATTCATTTTAAAGCATTGGAACTCATTTCAATTAATTTCGACCCATTTGACAATTTATGACCATTTCAGAAACATTATGAGGCCTAATTCATGTTCAATTCTTATAAAATATAGATTTGCATGGACTGCCTTTTGAGGAGAGCAAGAGCACTCTCTACTGCTTAAATCTGATATAGAAGAGTGATATTTAGCTCTCCTTAGTTGACCATTCTCTCCTTACATTCTGTTGTAAATGCCGCTAAACAACTCTCCTTGAAGGCTCCAGAAGAGCTATTTAATGCTCTCCTGCAAATTCCAAAACACAGTCCCTGCAAAATTTGGCGTCTTTACCACCTGATCGACATGGCACATTTATGAAAGCTTATTGAAATTTGAACTGTTTAACCAAAATCCAATTTGAGTATCAAAGATACTACAGACGTCCCAGCTGTCTTGTGGGTGTTTGGAAGGGAATTTCTGTAAATCTTTGATAACATTTAAATTCTTCTTTGAATCCAACAAACTTGTTCAAACTAAGTCAATATTGTGATGAGCATTTGGTGATGTGGATGTAACACAAAACCAAACAGATGTGATTGTATGTATCAAGAGTAGAACTAGAAGTTCTGCCATGCCCACCCAGTGGTTTCAAGAACTGAACAAGTTTTGCAAAGACCCTCGTGATTTTATGAAGGTTTATGTAGAATGGAACAAAATATGGGTCAATTATTCAAGAACTACCTTGGCACTACTTTCGGGCTGTATTGCTATTAGTATACTATCCAGAAAGGTTGCGTCAGCAACATATACGTGCTCAGTTGCTCCCGCGCGAGCTACACGCTCGCTTAGTCCATGAGGGCCACTCACTGCGGCTAGAAAATGTATTAAAACGTTTTATGATTCATATGATAAAACACCACTGCAACATTTTTCAAAATATCAAAATGTTATTGTAAAATATTGTTTGCAAACATTTGTTACCAAACATTTTTTCAACACTAAAAGAGTATTTGCATTAAATTTTCAAAAAATGTTTTTGAATGTTATGAAAATGTTTTATTAATTTTATAATGTGACATTTTATATGTTTTCTGGCAACTTTTTCAAACCTTTTGCGAATAGAATAATGTCGAAAACATTTTGTGGTTGCTGGGAAAAATGTGAAAAAAAAGGCAAATAAAATGTTGGTTGCATATGTAGGAATCACACCTTGAACTGATCGCTGCTGAGACAGTGCTATAATCACTAATTATTTAACATGTTGCTTGATTTAAACAACGTCAAATGAGAAAACTTGTATACTCTACATGCACTTTACGTAAAAATCAGACAGCTTCACAGTTATGTGATTAATTTGATACAATCACTCAGCATATTGCCACCGATCCTGTCTTATACTATTACATCATATCACCTGGTTCGGGCTTCAAAGCCTGGATGTGATTTAAAGAATCAACTTGTGTATCAAGAGTAAAATCTTCATGATCAAGACAGGATGGGTATCTTGCTGGGGAAATCACAGCAAAGATCACACCAACTTTCCTATTAAATTCAAGGGTGTCCGTCTCCCTAGCTTGCTAACTGTCGCCTTTTATGGAGATGGTGTGAATATGTTCAACAAATTTCACTAGGATCCACAACATGCTCATCTATCAGGGGCACAGTTCTTAAACCCCAATACATTTGTATAGTCATTGAATGACCTTTGAAAATGTGGGTACAAAAACTCATACTCTGCAACTTGAGGTGAAATTTTGCACTATGACTTTGTAATTGAGGTTATTGGACTATGGCACTGGGATGAGGCCATTGTGGTCCATAGTGTTTAACATTGTTGCGCTAATCATTTATAATTAAAACTAACAAGCAAAAAACAAAAAGACATTTTTTTACCATATTATGCTTGATCTAATCCAGGGGTCGCATTCTGCGCTCTGCACATCCTGGGACTCCTCACCAAGTTTTTGATGGTTTGGACCCCTTGCATTGCAGGTTGAAATTGACCAATGGGTCCAACCACAGATACTTAACAAATTTTAAGATGCACAGAAGCTTAAATTATGTAAATCCTTTGCCGAGTTGCTCATAATAAAATTTTGTCATTTTCAATACAAAAAAGGAACCAATTATGACACAGAAAACCCACACAGAAAACCCAGAACTCTATAAAATCAGTATTTGACCATTTTCCATTTTCAAAGATCAGAACTTCACACCCCTTAAATTTCTCTCTGGACCCCTTAAATTTGGGTTTTGCAGGGCTTAAGGGGGTACTACACCCCTGGCCAATTTTGTGCCTATTTTTGCATTTTTGTTAAAAATTATAGCGCATTACGATATGTATATTATAGGGGCAAGGAGTACAACTACTGCACTGAAAATTCAGCAACTCAAGACAAGTAGTTATTGATTTATTGATCAAATATTGGTTTTCCCTCATTTTTGACTGCAACTCCACAACTGTTGTCTGTGCTGAAATAAAATTTTCAATGCAGTAGTTGTAGTCCTTGCCCCTATAATATACATATCTTACTTGCCACCAATGTGCTATAATATTTGAGAAAAATGCAAAAATAAGCACAAAATTGGGCAGGGGTGTAATACCCTCTTAAAGGGTATGGGAAAAATCAATTGGACCCTTTAAACTTTTGAGCTCATGCTGTCCCTGATCTAATCCTATACATTTTCAACCTTTAATAATAACTGGGATTTGAAAAAAAAAATGATTCCCTTTCATCATTTTCAATCTATTAACGAGGTATTAACACAATGCAAAAGTTCATCAGAATTTGAGGAAAATAAGAAATTCTTAAAACATTTCAGTGTTGCCCAATGCCCATACTTTAAGCACTGGCATTTTAAGATGGTGATTGTGTTAATTAAACCAACCAACATAAACATTACAACCAACAAAAACATTTCTGTTTCTTGAACCACATATGGCAGCCAAAGGGCTTTAATTAGCTCGTTTTAGAGTTTGAACTGAATATTGACATAATTTCAATGCTTGTAAAGTTTCTATCATTTATATACATTGATAACCTGAGGAAATAATATGCTAATTTACAGTGATCTTGTGACCTTTACCAAAAAAATGATGCAAAAATACCAAACAAAAAGCACTAACTCAATATGTATTTTTAAGACTGAAACCAATGCTAATTAAATTATCACCTCCATGTTCAAGGTTAGCTATTAGGGACTCATTAGCAACCAGTCAATTACCCCTGTTGAGTTAGTGCTGAGATGGTGCCTCAGGCACAAACCTCACTGGTTTCTATGACTTTTAAACTCCCTCTGAGAGGCCCAGTAACACTTAGACTGCTCTGCATTCCCTTTTTAAACGATTCATACCATTCCGGCATACATTGTAAAACAACACATCCTCATTGACTGCCTAGCCGCAGTCTGTGGCCCTCACGGACGCGCGAGGAACCGAGCGCGTAGCGCGAGACGTTCAATCGAGCGCGCAACAGAGCCCAAAAGTAGTGCTATGACTGCCCTGCCCAGAGAAAAAAGGAGCAAGTTGAAATTTTTACCCCACAACCAAAATGTGTCATTTTACACAAAAATTAGGTTTTTTGTAGAACAACTCTGTAACAATAGGTCTTAGATAGCACAAACTGTAGGCCTACAAATTTGAAATCCTTGTGATCAGACAAATAATTTGGTGTATCTGTTGACAAAATCAGAGCATTTTCACATTTTTACCCATGTGTGACCTCTTGTGACCTCTAGAAGTCACTAGGGGTCAAATCTGAAATGGCTCCACATCTTAATAAACTTTGGACCATGCAATTCATGTGTGGACTTTCTCACGCTTTTATCACAAAGTTCACAATGATTCAGCATAGCAGCTGTACTACATGTATGTGCCATATTTTTATAAACACCATGGTATAAAACACATGCAATTTTAAGGAAACAGCGCCATCCCACCCATATCAAAAACTTTTGGTTATAGAAAATACTGCCCACCTCACCTGTCACTGACCACACCAGGTAATGTTATCCTTCATAACAATTTATGTGATTACCAAAACATTGTACAACATTCAGATGTAGTAAGATGTATTACATGTTACCTTACAACATAGACATAATGGCACCAAATCTTGGTCTTGACCTTATTGAGGCCACAACCCCAAGCTTAGGTCATAAATGTGTGTGTTTCTGGAAGCAGACTATCTTCTGATGAGAAACCTGACATCACCAGGCATAAAAGGGTCTAATCAAGGCCTATGGTCTAATTAGGCCCTAAGTGTTAAGAAATCCTGTAATAATATTCTGTGATATAGCCCTACTGGGCTACTACTAGGCTATTAGGTACTTAATTACCTTTTAGGCCTCTAAAAACCAATTTCACTTGCTTGAGAATCACACCTGAAGAGTACTGTCTTTTTGGTGAGTTTTTTGGTTCTCCCAGGATCTGTGGTTCTCCCTAAAACTTAAGTTTTGAGGCCATAGTAAAAGTATAGGCCTTCAACAACATGTTGTTGAAGGCCTATAGTAAGTGACCTATTTTGTGGCAGGCAATTAAGCCAGGCGTCATGCAATGATGCATGTTTCCTTCCACATGTTCGAATCCAAAAGGCAAAACTTGCCAGTAGCCATTTGACCACAAGTGTGACAAGCTCCATTTCTCCAGGGATATGACCTCAATAAGGTCACACATACACTCAACACATTATTTTAATACATCATGCTCAAAGGGCTAATTATGTTGTTTGGTTTAGTATGGTTATTTACAGCACAACTTGCCCACTGAGACAACTTCCTTCACTAATTGCTTGCACCAACATTCTCTAATGTATTGTCACAGAATAAACGGCACACATGATGAACTTGCTTAACATTACCATGGCCATTATATAACATCAATAGTTGTGTTCACATTGTCGGACGTATGCCCGGCGGAACTTGGTCAGCGCAAGTTGCCAGGAGTAGCTGTAGGCGCTGCCAGGAGTAGTGGCAGTGTGAACGATGGTCAGCGTAAGTTCCGCCAGGTGTATGTCCAACGATTTACTCCTGACAAAAGTCAGGAGTAGCGATGAAATTTTGGAATTCTTAATTTCATGGTATTTGACTGTGGGGACTATTAAAAAGTGGACTTTCAAAGAATATTAAAACAGTTGAACTATTTTAATCCCTATTCAATCCTGTGTAAGGCAGGAAACTAATTGGCCCATTACTCAGAATAGCAATTTGGCAAGAATAGCAATTTGGCAAAAATATCAAGGTATCAATTGAAAAGTATTAATGCGATTTTTTTTTGGTATCATTTTAAAGCTTATTATCTTGTGCTTACATTTTTATTCAAATCATGAAATGTCAAAAATGCGACTTGTTCCTGGTTTTGTCAGAGCGGGTCACTTATAGGAGTCAGCATGGGGGCTGGAGTCCTTCTTTGATATGGATGTACACAATTATGAAAAACAGAAAAAAATCAAAAAAAATTACAAAAATGATGTATGAAAACAAATATAGTGTGGGGGCCAACAAACTAGCATAAACCTTACCTAGTTTTTGAACAGGTACATGGTCAGTGTAGGCAGTCACATCAGCACATGAAAATAGAAAATAATGAAATAACTATTAGTATAATATAGAGTCCGAAGTTTTCCTTTTTATGGAAAACGGAAACAAATCATGGAATCGGAGGTACAACACGGAAAATGACATTTTTGTATGTTGTGACAAAAATTGTTAAAAGATAAGAGAAATAAATGTTAAAAACAATCATGAGTTGTGTGTGTCAATTTTTATGATAAAAATACTGTTTAATAATACCGAAATAAAGGTATATTACCAAGGCATGAACCCCCTATATCCCTCCAAACATCGTAATAGTCGGCCTATTATCGTGAGAATATTCCAATCAGAGCATATTGATCGCGATATTGAACACTTTATTGTGACATATTATCATTGTTTATAAATACATTTTAAGCTTTATTCAAGACACGGATTTACAAATTTTACTTCACTGATTACAACACGGAAAATGGATTTTAGAAAACTTCGGACTCTATATATAATACCTCACTTAGTTTTGATTTCTTGTAATATAGTTAAAGTAAAATATCAACCATTTATCTAATAATCTAATTTTGACAAACCAAGCCCATGTCTGATTAGATTATGGATAGCTACTCACAACCACATACCTGGTGAAATGATTTGAAGGGAAATAAGCAGGAAAATGAGGAAATCAGATGGGCGTGACATGGGCTTCTTGATCTACCTTTTAACTTCACATACACACACATACTGTATCATCAATGAATTGAAACACAACAAAATCAAATTATAAATTTATCAGCATTATTTAAGGGATCTAAAATGAGCGTTTATTGTGTTTCGACAGTATTTTTTGTGGGACATGAGAGCACCTCAGACCTATCGAATTGCATTCTGAATACGAAGCATGTCTTTCTGATATCAAATAATTTTCATTTTTTGAAAATCACAATATAATACAAATTTTATGACAAATTATAAAAATTTGATATTTTTCAAATTTTGATATTTAACAGTCCTCGAAGTAAATTATATAAATCTAATGATATATTCTTAAAGTGTATGTAGCAGGGAGGAAAAGCCCGACGGTCAATTGAAAATTTTGACCTTTCATATTGAAGATATGGATTTTTTCCCAAAAGACCAATTTTTTTGTGGTGTTTTGGGAAAAAATCCATATATCTTCAATACGAAAGGTCAAAATTATCAATTGATCGTCGGCTTTTCATCCCACCTACATACACTTTAAGTATAAATCATCAGATTTATAAAGTTTACTTCAAGTACTGATAAATATCAAAAATATCAATTTTTAATGATTTGCCATAAAATGTGTATTACATTGCGAATTTCAAAAAATCAAAATTATTTGATATCCGAATGACATTCTTCGTATTCAGAATGCAATTCGATATGTCTGATGTGCTCTGATGTCCCAAAATAAATACTGTCCAAACGTTCATACCCCAGCCCTTAAACATACTGTAAAAACTTGATGGTTAGCATATCGGTGGGACTATCAAGCACTTTTGAAAACATGAAATTAAAATGGCTTTGCAAGGTTGCCAACAACTTCAACAAGATGAAACCACAGAAACTCGGGGTAAAATGTGGACTGAAAACGAGGAAATTGCGTTGATAAACGCTTTTTGATGACCACATCCAGGTATATTGGATGGGATGTACCGAACCTCGACGTGTATAAGAAAATAAGCGACAACATGCTAGAAGAGGACATTGTCGAATCGAATTCAACCACAGACCCTGTGATTCAACAGAGTCAAATTCGTTCAGGCGCATAGTGTAAACACCCAGTAAAAACCACAAACATGAATTAATTTATGCTAATCCTCTATCTTTAACAATCAAATTCGATGTCAAGTTTGAATTTGACTTTCTCTAGTCTAAACACCGTCCAAGTTTGGAACTTGACAACCCATGATAGAATTGGAATGTTTGAAGATGCTCTAAGATAAATCATAGCTGTCTATGTGTGACAGCAATATAATAGTGAAGATGGTATTCATCAAAGTTAGTTTCTGTGTTTATATGAAGTAAGGGTACAGGAAGGCATGCACTAAATGGCAATCAGGATGGGCACAGTGAGGCTTAGAAACACAAACATGACATAACATAAGGGTCAAGTGCAATTAAGAGCACACAGCTGAACACATAGTCAAGCATCATCTTTGACACTCCATTTATACATGCAATTTGCAAGCACCAACCTTCGAGAAAACTTTCGAGAGCATTAAGTCTGCAAACTCAATTTCGAGACTTCTGAATGATTCACTGAGCCAAGCATAAAGAGAAGAGTACATGGCGTGTGGGGGATTTGAAATTGGGTCATCAATGACCTTCCAGTGGCAAAAAATATTTCCGTTGGTACATTGTTGTGCCCCCTCCCCCAGGTCTCAGGTCAACCAATATTGAGTTTTTGCTCAATTTTGGCATCTATAAAATCATCCAGTTTGATCTGGTATTGTTAGCATTTTATAACTGTGAGAGTTCTGAATATAAATATTCAACCCAAAATTAGCCATTTTTCCATTGAAAACTGTGTAATAGGTACAAAGAGTAATTGGTGGTATCGAAATTAGTGGTAGAGAGGTTCTCAACTGATACCTACATCAGAGTGCTTATTTACCCCTACGTGACCCTAGAATATAAATCATACATAAACCAAAAACAAACATTTGACACAGGTTATTATATGACCTGACACCTTTAATCATCCATCTATATTCCTATGATGCAAACCATAAACTCTGAAAAGAATCTGTCATCTACAGACAAGATTTGGGAGAACCCAAATTTATGACCCTAAACTGTCTTATCGTTTCAGCCTATATGGGAGCGCAGCGAGCAGGATATTTGGCTTTATTTGAAAGTGTTCCTACACCTTTTTAGGGCGTTAAATATAGAAACAGTGCCCAATATATCTGTGCCAATAATTGCTTTGCCCCCACTTTTGACCTGCCAAATATTGCTTATCCCCTTCCTTTTGGCCAGTCCAAAAATCTTCCCCCTCCTATAATTCACCACCCCAGGGCACACATAATTAATGCACCACCCCTTAAATCCCTGGAAGTTCAAGAAAGCAACCCGTCCTGCATAGTCTGTGCTACAGACAGTGTAGGCTACCTCTATATTATCCATATAGGAAGAAGGCAATCAGTGCATGCATAGTCTATGCCCCCTATCCCGTGTAAATATTGAACAGTAACTCACATATAACCTTATTTAAAAGAATTAACTTCTCTCCACACTCAAAGAATTATTCTCGATTTCCACCCACTCTGGTGGTGAATTTGGCAAGCCCATGACCACCTATGAAAAGGGCATTGTCATGTAACAAAATGAGGTACATGATCTCATTTGCACTCTGGAAAAGGAATCACCTGCCCTAGTTTGCTACCTTCTTCATGCCTAACCACTTCCACACAATTTCCCATCATTTCTAGAGCACCAAGCCATTCAAGATACAGCATTGAGCAAGTTGATGAAAACAGGGACTGTGATGATTATAAGAATTACCATAACCTTAGAGTTCAAAAAAAGTACCGGTACTAACAATCTGAATGTAACACAGCCAAATATACAGATAGCTACATGTACCAATGTTCATGGACCAAAATGTTGCCATCTAGATGCCTGTTCAGTATCTTTAAATGTCCCGCCAGCTTCACAAACAAGGTTGAAATCAGAGTTAGAGAATCCTACTAAATTTGATCCTGTGGAATTATGTATACCTGTTGATATGATGAGTTGCCTTGTGTTGCTATGGTGAACAGAAGCAAAAATTGACTAATTGATGTGGTAATCATGATGTGCGCAGGATGCAAGTTCACTGAAACCCTCAAATTCACCTTTTCGGTAAATCCCATAAGCCTTTGCGAGTACACCTGAGAATTTGTCATTTGATGTCAAATGATGAGGTCTCAGGTGTACTCGCAAAGGGTGATGGGATTTACCGAAAAAGTGAATTTTGAGAGTCTCAGTGAACTTGCATCCTGCGGCGCACATCATGATTACAACTTCAATTGGTCAATTTTTGGGGGAATTGGTTAGCAGGTAATGCGGTTTAGTTTAAAGTGTTACCGGTTAATGTGCTCAACAGTGTTTACTCTGGAAACAGATAGGTTATGGGCACTCAGCAACAGTGATCCACCTCTGTAGGTGTAACACCTGGTATTTTCCTCAGTGGAAACAATGTATTCACACTGATCCATATAGGCTATTGTGTTGTAATTTCGTTCTGGTGTACCAGAACATAATTCAAATTGACCTCATTTTTGCTAAACAAATTTATCTGCAAGAAATTTTTTGTACGTAATAAACATTAGGCCTATGTAGCCAGAGCTTTCCAGTGACATATAAAAACTTTAACTTTTTTTGAGAAAAATGGGACCCGAGGCTGTGGATCACAAAATGCTCCTTTAAGGGTTCAAAGCTGATAAGTGGAAGCTCCCCCCTGTGAGAAGTCTTGTCCCTGAAGGATGCTGACCAGCCTGATATTTAAGATTTTTATACCTTTTTTGCCCTTTTTAGCCTTTTTTTGTCAAAAATTTTCTCACCTTGAAATTTGCCATGCCCCTTGGCTTGCAGCTTGCCCTCCCGGCCTCTGAAAATGTCTGAAAAAGTTTATTATTTAGGGGTGTTCATTAGGGTAGGAGCTCAAGCACTTTTATCATTAGGTCAAGCACAGTACTACCATCATAGACCCTATTCTTTATAGGGTCTATGGTACTACCAATTAAACTTCCTCAGCAATTCCTATCTCATAATGTCCATATCGCTCTCATCTTGACGATATCTATACAAGCTGTATTGTTTACCTACCAGGCCCATGGTAAGACAGAAAATTGAAATAAAAGATTTTTATTTGCTGTTTACTCTTCTGATCATACCCAGACATATTGAATGGAATGATATCACATATTGGCGACATGAATTGCAAATAAAGAACTTTACATGGTGGCTTAATGTTCTCTTATTTGAACAACTATTGAGAGACGGTACAATAGCAAAATCACGCTTTGGTACCTACCTCAAGTGTTAACTGTAGTGCAAATACTTTGATATACACTTCAGGTGTAAATCTAATCATGTTTAATGAGACTTGCTGTGTGAATGCGATACATATGATATATTCATGGGCAAATATTAAGTGAATATAAAGGTAGAATTGAAAGTGTTAATGATCCTAAAATCAAAGCAACTTTTCACATTCATTACATTAAAGTGCATGGTCCGAAATGAGTAAAACTAGAATGACGCGGTTCGTAATTAAGGTGGCCCCCACAACAAAGGTTGGTAAAAAAAAAAAAAAAGAAATATACAATTGAAGTCATTAATATTCATGCAATCACCATACCAAGTTTGAAGTTGATCCATGATTGTGATATAAAAAAAAGCTGCAGAGTGGATTAATAAAAAAAATATAGGCAAAATATTTAAATGAGCTCATTAATACTCATAAATGCAAATAACATGACATAAAACTATACAGCACATCATGTCATCATATCCTATCACCGTACCAAGTTTGAAGTTGATCGGTGAGTGTGCGTTTAAGCTACTATAAAATGTAGCTCTTGAAATTTACAACTTGACTTGATCAGTTCCCTTTGATTGCGATGTCCAAAACTGAGCAAGCGCCTTAGGGATGAAATCAAAACTTGACCGGTGGTCAGCCGCCGGTTCCGGGCGGTTCTGTCCGGTTGCTATTGTTCTAGTCCAGTTTCTATTGTTTAAAACAATAGCAACCGGACAGAACTGCCCGGAACCTGCAGCTGACCGCCGGTCGAGTTTTGATTTCTTCCCTTAGTGCCAATACTGACATAGGGTCTATGGGGGGATCTGAAATTTGGCATTTTTTGTTGCCTAAAAATAGTGTGATTTTGGTAATTTTGGGGTCAACATGGGGGGGCAGGGGGTATTCAAATGTTGGGTAAAATTCCCCCATGACCCTTGTGGCACAGTTACTGGCCATAGCATAATAGCAGTACCATAGTGAACCTACAGAACCCACAGTATAGGCTGCAAATTGAAAATTTCGGCTAATGTTTTTGAGGTCAAATTTAGGATGTGCATTTTTATTAAAACGCTGGCAAATTCTAGCTTAGACACTGACCTCAGCCCATGACACAATCGATAGTCTCTGATCTGATCCAAGCTGTATTAAAGTATACACAGTCCTACATCTTGGAATTAAGCTTAACCACCACAGTTCAACCCAGCCATATTGTAATACATGTAAGTCCACAAAGTCCCAGTGTATATTTGGAAGCTTACGTAGTGAGGACTCGTAACAGCTGTGTTTAGACATAGGAATCTATTGGATCATTTGCGGATATGTAGAGAGATGATTTGACATCATGGAAATAAGCTGCAAGAGTTTGTACAGCACTGTATGCTTTCTCTCTATACTCGGTTTAATTTTTTTTTTGTGCACTCCCCAAGTTTCAGCATGACGCTTTATAATATCACTAAGTAGGAAGAAAGAAATATCTGGAGTTCAAATGACAGTGAACATGTTAGGAATTCTCACAGAACTGGGCAATATAGATTTCTGTAATCTGATTGGCTAAAAGTGCAGGCATAGCTGCCCACACGATGGGTATAGTCAATCTATGTGCACATCTCTGTGTACATCCATTGATTCAAGCATCACTACTCACAGTGCTGTCGAAGAATCTCTATCTCAACTGGTACGGTATTACAGGCCTATACAATACTTGGGGCACAGTTACAATTATAGGCCCTTGATGATCTCAAAACCATTCTATGCAAGTGCCTCAAGTCATGGCATGGTTGGAGATCATTGTGGGCCTATATTTTTTAGCTTGGCTTCCAAGCCAAGCTATATAAATATTGCAACCTTGGAAGTATTTCAACCTTTAAACCACAGTAAAACAATTTTGTATGATAATGCTTAATATTTTAAGTGATGGGCTTGCAGGCTATAAAGTAGCCTCACTCCCACATGACATAGTTCATTTAGCTATATATTCAGCAGTGCACTTGACTTGACCATGTTGACCCAGGGATGAAATAGTAACCTCCCAGGTAATCTTGTTTTACTCATAAAGCTTGATAAGTTTCAATGATTGTTGACAGGTTCACAGTAAACATCTGGATAAAAATGAGTTAATTTGCATAAATGCTAATCAAATTATGCAAATATGCAAATTATGCATCCCATGGGATATTCTATAATTTCACTGTTTCCTTATTCTAATTACCATGATTACATTTACATGCTAAAAATTAAACAAACATTTCCTGCGATTTAGAAAAAAACACCTAACTTTTTCAACCCTTATAAAGTGTGTTTTTCAACCCTATTTCAAACTCAAGCAGCAGCCAAACAAAATTGTTTCGCTTGCCCAAGATCACAATAGTTAGAGAAAGCTTGTAGTCGCCTGCTCCGCAGCCAACTGATGATGATGAATCAACTTATGACTAAAATAGGAATGTTTCTCCACATGCAGAAACTGCTGATAGTGATTGACATAGTGAACAACATCTGATCGACTAGTGATAGATTTATCAACTAATTTATCTAATTACTTTATGTCTAATCACGCAGCTCAAACACTTGTAGGCTGATTAAATGGTGTGATGATATCACAAATATGTGATTCATTCCAATCTCATTCTATATGGTCTGCCCAATGATGTATGTCTCAATGACCCACAAGAAAATTAGGGCTGAGTTTTTCGAAATTGAAGTGCACACCCCCCTAGTTATACATTTTCAATAAAAGAAACGTCTAGATTGCCAGGTTTGCTTCCTGAAAACAACTGGAATTCCAATTGCCAATGTTTACTGGAAAAAGCTTGAAAAAGCAATAACACGTATTGAAAATTACCCAATTTTCCAAAATAAGCACCTCAAATTTAAGATTTTCGATTGTGGACTATTTTTGCCGGATTTCTTGGCATTGAGCCGCTTTCAAAGTCTGGATTTCCAGATATCCGAACTCCTCTGTTAGAGGTATCTATTTTCTAGAATTACTTTGGATAGCATAACAATATACTCAATAAGATGACTTATTAGGGATGAAATCAAAACTTGCCTGGCGGTTACCGGCGGTTGAACTGTGTTCCATTATTTAGAAACCGGCTCCAACCGGACGTAACCAACCAGATCCGTTGAGTAACCATTAACCACCGGTCGCGTTTTGATTTCATCCTTTAACAATTAATCAAGTCAAAATCACTAATTGATCAGACATAAAACTTACTATTTTTAATAATTTTCAATTACATTGTGCATTTGTAAATAATTTGACCAGATTGACGGCTATCATCATCATATTCTAATAGTCAGTTTATACGTGACACAGACACAAGAGTATAGGCCTACATTTCAATGTACATTTTATAGTGTATACCTATTAATCATTGTTCTCATTTTAAGTCAATGGCTACACTAACTCTTATCCAATCTTGAAGTACACTTCTAGTGGTTGTCTAGCAAGGTTACAAGTATGGTGGTCCTTCCAAAGTGGTCTGAGGAACTCCTCAATAAAAGTGTGTATATTGCTCCTCACCAGATGTGTGCTTAATTAATCAATAGAACTATTTAATATTTAATATATGGGGGGTGAGATCATGTAAAGTCAGTGAAATGTACTTTTTATCATATTTTTATCAAAGAATTTCTCCTCTCAAACCTCGCTCGACTGTCTCAGTGCCCTGTAGGATGTCCCAATAGAGCTGCTTTAAGTCGCTGACGGTTGCTGACCATTGCAAAATGGAAGGGGGAGTAAAATGGACGTAACTTTAAAGTATTAGGAACAGAACCCCTTGTGTTTTTATTGTATTTCTTTTTTTTCTCTTTCATTTGACACCACTCAGAGGGTTATAGCTTCGTGGCATTTCGAGATATGCCCATTTAAGACCAAATGGTTAGTCAGTTAGTAAGCTAGTAGTAAGTAAGATGAAATAAGCTAGTAACATACACTAATATAGGGTGTTCCCGCTATGCAGTAAACCAAAAATTAGATATGTGTGCTTGTCGCAACAAAACGTAACTGACATTTTTATGTCGATCACTACGATCAGACCACCAGGTATGAAATAAGCATAGTCCGTACATTCATTGGCCTAATATTTGAATATATAAAAAGTGCAAGAACCTTAATGCTGTATTGTCACAATACAAATCATTTGCTGTAATAATGCATGGGTCAATACTGACTTTCTGCTGTCAATTCTGACCAATGTAAAGCTACATTTTTGTACATATATCCCACATTATACATCCACTTAGAATCATGTCTGTACACAGCCACCCAACAATGGCTGAACGATCTCAGGAATCATTGTACGTGATAGACTCTGACAACCGTGTTCTCAGCATTGTTTAATTATTATGTATGATCCAATGCGCACAATAAGTCAATTTGTTCTGTAATTGATTATCTGTTTTTTGGAAAGTACATGTGATCTAAGTTTGGTAGGAAATAAAGCTGTGTAAAATCAATGCTTTGTTCTCATTCAGACAATTTGCCTGAATTGATGAGGGAGGGAAGGAGGGAGGTATTTTGTTTTTGTTATTTTCAATATAAAATTAGTATTAGTAGTTTTCAGTTTTTTCCAACAGTGATCAAGGAAAAAAAGAAGCCCCTTTTTGTTAAAGCATTCCAACATATTATATCTCCCTTGATTAGGGATGGGGACAAAACCAGGATGAGTGGGGAAGCCCATCTCTATATACAAAATGTACATCCAGAATTAATGCCATTTATTAATTATTTATAGGGGAATACATGGCTATTGTTTAATGGGCAGTTTATTTTGTCTGACATACCTGGGGTGCATCAATGCAATGTAGTGGTCAGGTCGGTCAGTGACCCAATTCTACAAGGAGATTTATGCTACATTTCCTTAATATTGTTTGCTGTTGAGTAGAGCCAGCCCCATTCGTAAACCATGATGCCCCTCGAATAGCGAGCGAAGTGAGCAGTGAGCAAGGCAAGTTGTTAGAAAATCTGAAATCATACATTAACCTTAAAGTATCAGAGTCCAGCACAGAGCCTGTGCTAGCTGTTGTTTTCCAAACATAAAAATTTTGGGGGCGCAGACGAAAAATATTACAGTTGCATCATACAATACATAGAGCCCATTACAGGATGGAAAGGGCTTTATCCTCCCCCGGCTGGCTACGCTACTGCCAACACTCTAAAAAATACAAAAATAATAATGAATTAATGACATTTCTGAAATGCACTTCATATAAACCTTAAGATGCTTTATTTTTATCAAAGATACTCAATTGAGTATCTTTGATTTTATCATACCTATCTTACAGGGATTAATGACATTTCTGAAATGCACTTCATACAAACCATTTACCTTAAAATGCTTTATTTTATCATACCTATTTTACAGGGAGTGAATTAGCCTAAAGTAAAAACAACAGCCAACTTGATTTGTACTAAAACTCTGTGCTAGGTTATTTGTTCAGTCTCCAACCCAATATATTAAATAAATCGTAGCCAAGAAATTGTCCTTAGGCTCGATGGGATTAGTTACCATATTGCTGCCAAATATTGTCAAAACATCACACATTCAATGACAGCTTTTCTTCTTAAATTCAAATTTAGACCAAATTAGAACCGGCTTATGCCAGTCACTTTAAAATAACATCAGCTTGGGCAGTTCTGATTTATAGAAGCATCATTTCAAAATAAAGTGAACCTTTTTGTTTTATTTTAGCCATAAATGAATTGGAAAAAAATTAGCAAATTAATTAAAGAATGGTTTTGTATGTACGTCACAATCTATATCCAGGCTAGAGTCTGTACTATAATTATTTCTCTCCACACGGGTGCACACAGTAAGTTTCAAAAAAATTCAAAAATCAAAAATTTCAGAATTATACATTTTCATGCCCACATTTGGAATCAGCATGAAAAATGCATTCGAATGAGTACAATCAAGCCTAGGATTGGTTCAGTGGTTCTTAAGAAAGAACTTGACATTTTCAGAAAATAATTCAAAACTTGGACTTTTTATGTTGAACTTGAAGCCTATGGCAAACACACCGAGCATTCCCGGCAAAATACCTGAAGGTTATGTTACCAGGTACATATGAGTACCAAATGATTTCAAAGCAAAACGGAAGTTAAGTGGCATTGATTGTCACAGGCTATTTGATATAGATCTAGTGATAAAGAGACTCTTTAATGCTATGCGTGCTAGCCATAAACTTCAACATAAAAAGTCCAATTTTTGAGATATTTTGTTGAAATATCAAGAGCTATCTTAAGAACCGCTGAACCAATAATATGCTTGTTTGTACTCATTTTAATGCATTTTTCATGCTGATTCCAAATATGGTCATGAAAATTTACAATTATGAAATTTTTGAATTTTGAATTTTTTTTTTTGGAAACTTGTCGTCTGCAGTCGACACCTGCGTGGAAAGAGTTAAATAGTGACCTTAACTTTAAGTGCTACTTTTCACAACAATACACTATTTGGAAGTGTTGGGAAATATCATTGTTCCATCATTGATCAAGTGTGATTGAACTTGAAAATTATCTTTACCGACAGGTAGATTGGATTTCCATGCTTTGGCCGCTAACAATATTGCATTATTTGGTTTGCACTCAGCATACTAGTTTATTCATAATTGCTATCTCAGTATATGTATAGGCTAAATGTGTTAGCATACAATTTATCATTTGAGTGTATAGAATATTTCTGTTTTGCTGTGAACCCCACATACCCACCCTGCACACTCAGACAAGCCTTGAAATAAGCAGACTGGAACCAGGAGCAAAATGTTTTTAAACATTGCTCCTGGTTCACTGGGATTTTATCAGAACCAGGAGCAATTTCTGAAGAAACAGGAGCAATTTTCAAAAAGCAATCCTTTCTACATACAATAGCAGCACTACTGCATCAAGTGCAAAACTGGAACCAGGAGCAATTTGTTCTAGAAAATTGCTCCTGGTTCATGTGAATTTTATAAGGACCAGGAGCAATTTGGTGGCTTTACGAGAGCAAATTTGCTCCCCGCGCCCACTTATTATAAGACATGATCCAAAGGATGATGTGTGGGCCTATTATAGTCCTTACAAATATTGGTCCTTCTTCATAGACAATCCACTTGGGTTAAGGGTAGACTAGGTATTGTTGGTCGAAGCAGCCAAAAAATAAAATCGCTTTTCATTATCTAAATCAATATATATATATATTGAAAAACAAAAGTTCATCATACAAATCATATACTTTGAAAACGTGCTTGATTTATTGTTGCGAATGAGTTATGTATGTTTTACAAAAGTGTTGTTGTTCCAGCCCTCTTTACAACATAGCTCAAGAACCACAGGACCTACAAAAGTATATCTGTGTTATTTGAATTCTTCTACACACTCGCTATGCAATTTTGTTATGCTATACCCACACATCCCTTGGATCATGTCTATGCAATCAATGCAATTTTTGCCAAATGTTTGCCATTCGCAAGATGCTGTGAACTACCAAATCGCAACAGTTTAAAATAGTTGCTAACCATAAACTTGGAGACACACACCAACGATTATGATTTAGCTATCCATTAACACAGTGAATGACAATGCCATTAACTGCTATTGTCGCACTCTCACTGTTGTGGTCACCGCATATATCACACCTGGATGCACACACCCAAATAGCAACACTCGATGTATTGAGGGCATACCATAATAGAAAATTGGAACAAAAGTGCCTCAAAACAATAATTGTTATATTATTTTTTTGGTGCAAAAAGAAATAACAACTTTAGATAAACCTCAGAGGTTAATAAATGTCAATTCTGCATTGGTTTACTTTAATAGAGTGGTTGCCGAGTTCTGAGGAAGAAAAAATTGTAGTGTGAGGTGCTATGACCAATGTGAATGTCTATATAATTTTAATTATTATATGTGACACGATCTGGTCCATGGGGGCCAAAGGCGGCAAATTTGAAATTGAGATAAAGGCAAAAATATGGGGTAAACAAACAATAAAATACATAAGAAAATAGACACCAAGAAACTTCATAACTTTAGAATCAAGTATGCTAGACCTTTGGTGTTTTCAGTAAATGATAGCCTATTGTATGTATAATGTAATAATTACAGTAACTCAATTTTCAAAAATGCAGCCTTTGGCCCCCATGGACCAGATCGTGTCACATATTGAAGTAATTTATGTTGAAGTAATTTGGTATAATATTTAAAAATATTCTACCAAATTACTTCAACATAAAATAAGAGCAATGAATATATGGATGTATATCATACTGTTTTCATTTTTGGAAGTTTTTATAGGGCCTAGACAATTAAAGCAACAATGTGTATGTGATTTGCATAAAGAATAGATTCCTACTTTAAAAAGTTGTTAAAGCACTTCAGGCTTAGTCTTTCACATGGTATTTCAGTACACCACTGGGCATTACAATCATGCAAAAAGTAGAAATTCAAGAAAACTTTTTCATGGCCATTTAACATTAATGCCTAGTATTTTATTATTTTCCCCCAAAAAATCAGAATACAACAAATATAGAGGTATCCATTTTCTGAACATCAACTTTGCCGCAAAAGTTACAGATTATCCAGGGCCTTATGCACCAGAACCAAATTTGCTTGATCCTTGGATCAACCGTCGATGCTGCTTCGATGCTTGTTATTAATGAATGATCAACTACCGCATTCATTCCAATAAGCGCCCATACCCCAATAAGCGCCCACCTGGGGTATTTTCAATTTGCTATTTAAAGGGGCATTTCGTGATCCACAGCCTCATCCCCCCACTTTTCTCAAAAAAAGTTCAGATTTTTATATCACTGGAAACCTCTGGCTACATAATGTTTATGTACAAAATATTTCTTGCAGATTAATTCGTTTTGCAAAGATATCGTGAAATTTGAATTTCGTTCTGGTGCACCAGAACGAAATTACAACGCATTGTCTATGGAGCAGTGTAATACACATAATCATGCATAACTCGCAAACGCAAAATCGGAATCAACTGAAATTTTGGGAATAGGCTTTTTTCGTGGATATGTACTGAAAAATGTCATAAAAAGAGGATGCTAGGATCACTAAACACTCCTTTAAAGGGTACCATTAATGTTGAAGTGACAGATAGACGTCGATACAATGAAATAGCTGGGATCAGAAGTCCTGTGTAAACTTGCAATACATTTTCTGCATTGGAAAAGCTACTGTTATAGGCAAACCATGTAAATAATAAGCGCCCACCAATGACTTTAAGCACCCTTATTGGAATGAAAACGGTAATAATAATCAAAAGTATTGGGAAATTTATATTGGTCAATATCATTACACGCAAAGATTCATAATGTTATCACAATTAATAACATTAACAGTCAATTAATTAATTTCACAAATAATAAGGATCGATCGATCGACCAAGCGTCAATGGTCATTTGAATTGAAAGATCAAACTATTTGGTTCCATTTCCATATGGTCGGCATACAATTTGGGTTCATGAGGCTGCGTTCACATAGAAGTATACTATACGGGTATACGGTCCATGTTTTACAGGTGCACACGTATATAGTTCAATCGAGCAAGGCAATTTCATAGTACCGGGTCACATAAGGCTACGATCGCATAGAAGTATACTATTTGGGTATACGATGCAAGTTTTGCAGGGGAATGCGTATAGATTAAATCGAGCAAGGTAATTTCATAGTACCGGGTCACATAAGAGCTATTCGAAAAGGCCGTATACCTGCGTATAGTATAGTATAGTGGGAATCATGGCGTGTTCGATTTTAGTGCAGCGATATACCGTCCAAATTTTAAAAACCTAAACCATATGTGGGCAAATTCATTTTTTAATAGATGCACTATCTAATTCTGCACATTATGACACCTCATTGAATGCAATGTGACCTCAAGAAGTAAAGTTACAAGCATTTGTTAAGACGAAGAAAATGGGTAACTGACATACTAAGCTATTAAGCTATATGAAATACGCTCATTCGATCAGGCTGAGTTCACATAGTATACTCCTATATGAACTCAGCCTGATCGAATGAGCGATTTCATATAGCTTAATACCGTATACTGTATACTTCTATGTGAACTCAGCCTAAGTCATTGAATTCTGCCTCCTTGTCTTCTGGTATGGTCTCCATTTGCTTCATTTAATTGTAATGTATTTCAATTCTCGCTATTCGCAATAAAGGCGCCGCCAGCAGTTGCGATGTAATCGTGATGTATCATGGGAAAATCGTGATGTATCATGGAAAAGGTCGACATCAAGTCCGCGCAATGAATATTACCATGCTATTACATAGGAACCGTGACAATATTTTTTAGTTTGTCAATATAACGGTATTACAACAAAAACGATAGAGAAAAAATTAATTGTGCACATTTCAAATCACATTATTAAGTATTATTGAGTATCGATTCGCGTGTAACACCTTTATTTTGACAAACTAAAAAATATTGTCACGTGTTCCTATGTAATAGCATGGTAATATTCAGATTATGCGGACTTGGATGTCGACCTTTTTCCCATGATACATCACGATTACATCGCAAACCGCTGGCGGCGCCTTATTTGCGTAATAGCGAGAATTATGCTTTTAGTTCCCCAGGTGAACACAATGGCAAAATAGTAGGCCTATTGTATTTGTGATATAGACAAATCCATCGAGCCAAGGGTTTGTCAGAATTCAGTCAGCCATTACTGGGACCCATCTGCACCAAACTGGTGTTGTTACTGCACAATTGGGTGGATTAAATCCGCTTAAAAATCGATGTTGAATTGTATTGTGTAGTACACTTTCATCTTTCTTTTGTTTACGTGTTACATGGGTGATGGAATGCAGTTTAATATCCCTGCCAAGGCCACATCATTTCACATTTTAGGTGGGATAGACCTAAGGGGGGTCCAAGCTATGGCTGCCATTGAGGTGTAGGAATGCGTGAAAATGGATTCGTCTATACTGAAAAGATTAAAATCCATAGTAAAACCATTTGATATATTCACAGAGTTTTAACAACTTGCAAAGTTGCATATATCAAAGTAATTATTCTTAATTCTAATTCAAATTCACTGCCCCATATCTGAACCCCTTGTTTTAATTACATCCATTCAAAAATTAGCATAAAATGTAAAAGTGAAAAACCCCTTTGGTTTTACAATCCCTTTTCAGCTTGAGGCAAATGTATTGTATTACCAACAAAAGTCACTGCTCATAAAACAACACCGCTCTCCTGTTATTAATAACCCAATTCATAAGCTTTCATATATGTGACCAGCTCAAAAAAAACCTGGAACAAGTCGCTAGACACGTTTTTGAGTTATAGACCTTTAAAGATGACATTCCCATAAAAAAAAATCAAATTTTGGAATTCTTAATTTCATTGTATTTGACTGTGGGACTAAGTGGACTTTCAAATCCTTAAAAGTATTAAAAAGAGGTTTATTTTATTTAACAGTGATATGATAATTCATATTCAATCCTGTGTAAGGCAGGAAACTAATTGGCCCATTACTCAGAATAGCAATTTGGCAAAAATATCCAGGTATCATTTATTATTACAAATGTCCCCCAGTCGGAACTCTTTCCCCCCTGTTGCCCCAGAAAACACCCAAAATTACGAAAATTTACACTTTTTGAGGCAATTTTGCCCCCCCTGAAATTCACTTTTCCCCCTTCCAATGCCCCCCCCCCCCCTCCCAAATAAAGATTCCTGGTGCTGTATATACACCACCAATAAAACATTACATCAATTCTGAATCAACTCTACTTTCAAAATCACCAAAAAACCACACACACTCTCACTGACATGACTGAGGTTAATGCTACGAAAACAAAGCTATTAGCCCAACCTCTTGGAATGAAGACACTTCATCAATGAACTTGAAACACAAACAAATAGTGTGTATAAAAGATGGGCAGTAAAGGAAGACATTGCAAATTCTTTGGGTTCAAAAAGGGTTCAAAAAGTGGCCAGGAAGAGGGTTGTTTGAAAGGTTATGCAGCATGTGAAGCAGGTGAGCCTGTATAAACATTTTGATAGCAACATCATTTTGATTTCTAAATCTAAATAATATGACTAAGAAACAACAACCATTTTTTTTTGGGTGTTTCCTTCAATGCATCAGAAGGTAGTTGAAAACAGCCTGCACATCATTTCTAGAAAATGCTTGCATGCGGGTCGTCCCAGTCTGAAACACCGTCAGTCCAAACCACCGCTAGTCCGAATTTTTAGGGTTAGGGTTAGGTTTAGGGTTAGGGCTAGGGCTAGGTTTATGGTTACGGTTAGGTTTAGGGTTAGGTTTAGGGTTAGCGTTAGGTAAGCTTAAATTTCGGACTAGCCGTGGTTAGGACTGACGGGTATCGGACATTAAATCATCTCAAATGAATTAGAGTCTGTTGGTGTTTACACTATCACTAAATTGAATGTTCAAAAGGGTTAATCATCATGTTTAAAGCATAGTATGTCAAATAATTTTTATCATTATGTTGAAAGCATAACAATAACATGTCAAATAATGTTTACCATTATGTTGAAAGCATAGCATACCAGTATAATTTTAATCATTATGTTGAAAGCATAGCATGTCATGCAGATAATGTTGATCATTATGTTGAAAGCATAGCATGTCATATAATGTTTTATCTACTGCTGGCCATGTGCTTGCCAGCCATTATTGCGTTGTTCGGTAACAGTGGTCAAATCATTGTATTCCCTCGGGAAATTGGCCTTAATCAGCGCACTGCTGTGCCCATGCCACAGACGCAGCATGCAGGCACACATACAACAGTGGATGGTCTACCACCGCGCTTCCCAAAGCATCTCAAGATGGGTATTTATTTATTCATCTTCCATGTTTCACTAGGCTAGGAGTTACCAATGTCCATGATACGCCACAGGGCTGTAGCAAGCGGGTGGCCGGGGAGGCCATGGCCACCCCACTTTTTGAGAAATTGTTTTGGCCACCCCACAGGCCACATTTGTGATGGCCGCCCCAGTTCCCACATAAAATTTTCCAACCTTGCTAGATGGCCCTCATCCACCATTATACACAAACTAGGATTACTTTCTGTCCACAAAACCCAATCTAACCCATGGGTGACAATCAGGCAGGGGGGACACCCACCTTTTGGTAACATGACCCATTTGTTTGTTCTTTTCAGCCACCTTTTAACAATTCTGGCTGATTGCCCCCCCCACACACACATTTAAAGCCGAATTGGCACTACCATTTTTACCTATGACTAATTTTTCACATACCTTTTAAAACAGAATTGAATGCATGTAAAACTGGACATTTTCATGTGATTAAGGGGGTACTACACCCCTGGCAAATTGTGTGCATATTTGGCATTTTTCTCAAAAAATTATAGCGCATTGGTGACAAGTAAGATATGTATATTATAGGGGCAAGGACTACAACTACTTTACTGAAAATTCAGCAACTCAAAGCAAGTAGTTATTGATTTATTGATCAAATATTGGTTTTCCCTCATTTTTGACTGTAACTCCTCAACTGTTGTCTGTGCTGAAATAAAATTTCCAGTGCAGTAATTGTAGTCCTTGCCCCTATAATATACATATCTTACTTGTCACCAATGCGCTTATAAGTTTTGAGAAAAATGCAAAATAGGCATAAAATTTGGCAGGGTGTAAACCCCTCTTAACTGTTTTGTTCTTTATACAATTTGAGTAATAATTTGAATTGTTCCCTTGTATTTTAATTTTCTAATTTCCGAGTTTCCTTCTGTTGACATACACAATAGAAATATATTTGCGCGATGTTATTTTTATGATAGCAACTTGGAATGCGAAAAGCGCAAAAATAAACATAGCGCAAAAAATACTTCTCTTTACAGTGTATGATTGTTTGATGTAGGCCTACTTGTTAAGTATAATCTAATTTGTCTTCGTTTGAAAGACAAAGTAGATAATAAGATTACGAGTCTAGGTCAGTTTTGATCGAAGGATAACATTTCAAAATTTTGGATCGGTTTCAGGAATATTCACACCATGACTTGACTCAATTTATCCATCACACTGTAACACTTACTAATTATTCCCTAAATCAAATTTGATGTAAGTTTATGCGTAGCTAGCAGAAAAAGGAGGAGAATTGCTTTTTATAACTTACTTTACAATGGATTTTGACGTAGAAATTGATATTGACCGTTTGCAACAGCATTTAAGGTAGCAGTGTTAAAATTCAAGGTAATATTGGCCTAATTTTGAGGGACAGCATCCTGCGGACATAATGCCAGAATCACTGGGAGACTGTAATAGGAACGGCAAATAAACACTCTTGCACAAATTGCCACTCAACTATAGAGGGCTTCTTATTTGACTTGAACTTGGCACAGCTGTACAGATGTTGTGTCCTGCCGTGCTAAACGAGAAACCAAAATTTAAGATCAACAACATTGTTTCTGCATTATACAATTTGAGTAATAACACATTATTAATAATGATTTTATTGTTTGTAAAAGTAATTAATTTATCTGAAATCAATGTTGTGTCCAGCATATTATTTTCTTGAAGGGTCAAAGAGTCACATTCTAGAAGTTTTGAACAATCAAAGTTAAAAGGCACTTATGTGATTTGCTATTTAAAACCAGAAAATCTGAAAAAAATATCAACATCCAGATTTGTGCCTCATATCTGACAGTGAAAACTAACATTTGTGGAAAAGAAATACAATTCTATTTCTTATGGAAATGTTACAACAATTAGCTTTGCCATTCTATGAGAATACTAGAAAAGATCCATACCTTAACTTAAGTATCAGCGGACTAGCTTTGCTAGTTTCATCCATCAGACATTGACCACGATGGCCTCATCCCAATGGCATAGTTCAATAACCTCGATTAAAAAATCAGTGTAAAATTTGACCTCCAAGTTTCAGAATATGAGTTTTTGTACCCAAATTTTCAAAGGTCATTCAATGAATGTGCAAATGTATCGGGATTAAAGAACTTTGCCTTGATAGATGAGCATGTTGTGGATCCCAGCGATAGATGTTTCATACATATTGAAATGCAAGCTCCTCTACTCTCTAGGCATATAACACCAAGGTCACTTGAGGACAAGATAACAGCCTCATTACCACCGGCTGAAGTGTCAAACCCTCCAGTATCATGGCCACCTAAGAAACAACAAAAACACTGTCAACACATGCTCCTCCACTCTCACACTCCACTTGATCCAATTTCACAGTATCTACAATTTTACAGCTATCTTTTTATTTTCTTTAAAAGATTTCATCCACAGTTAGGAGCTTGGCTTCAAGTAATGCAAGATCCTCCGTTAGATAGGAAAAAGTTGACCTCATTTGTAGACTTTTCAAGTAGGGGTGTATCAGGGCCATAGCAAGCGGGGCAGCCGGGGATGCCATGGCCACCCCAATTTTTGAGAAATTTGTTATGTTTTTCTTTATATCTTTATTTCAATTTGGTCATATATTTGTATTTTGGCCGCCCCACATTTGTCATGCCTGCCCCACATTTTACAACCTTGCTACGGCCCTGTGGTGTATGTTGGGGTGGGTGTGTCATAGTTTGGTGGTTGTAAACTTAACCCCCCCCCCCCAAAAAAAAAAGAAAATCTGTCTCAGGCAGGCTAAGCTGTGTACATGTTCTCATCGTTGATGGTTTGGTGGACTGTGATGTAACATGGATGTAAGTGTGATCCTAAAAATGCCTTTCACATTGACCAAAACTAATTACAAGACCTCTTCTACATTGAGGCTGGCTTTCCCTATTAAAGGTTATTTTTATTGATATATGAGAGTTGTGCAGTATAATTATAAACACTTGCTGTGAATTTTACACCTCATATAAAAATTCAAATATAAAAACCAGGACCCTATTTTGTCAGCAACTAATACAATGCATTTTGAAATCATAAATAACTATGACGTGAACAAATTATAACTTTGCATATTAAAAACACAAGCAACATTTAGCTCTAGTTCCAAGGATACCCCAAAACCAAAAAAATTAATTAATTAATTTAAGAAAAAAAACAATTTTTCAAAAAATTGGGGGTGGGACTATATACTCACATGATTATGGTAAGTCAACAAAATACGCCCATTTCCTCTTTGCAAATTATAAATCTGTGACTGAACTCAATTTATAACTGTAGAAAGAATAATTTTTCTGAATAAAATTAATAAAAATAGAGGTTAACAATATGAAATATACCTTTAACCTCTTGGGTAGAGCGTGGGTAACAACCCAGGTACCTGCATACATTGTTGCTGTTACCATTGCCCATACTGGGATAATAACAAACAAAGAGGGCATATCAAAGTCAAACTTTATATCCCCAATAGGTAACATAGGATAGTCAACATGTATGGGTGCAAACATGTTTTACCTTTCGCCCATCATCATTTTTTTGTAGTTTTAAAATCCTTCCAAGGTGGTCTGTGAAATTGTTTTTGTTTACATTTTTTTATTCTTTAATATTTTCCCATCAAAATTTAGTTTAAAAACAAAATATGCCAAAGTTGCCAGAAAAATGTCAGGTTTATAATAAGAGAATAGATAATTAAAAAATAATTTTTAAAAATGTATGTAGTCCGATTTGCTTAGTTTATTGCAATTGAAAAATTATGTAGTCCGATTTGCTTAGTTTATTGCAATTTAAAAACACTACAATTTTGCGATTCTTGGGTAACTTGGTGGTTGCGATCAGTTTTCACAGAATACAGTGGGCTGCTTTCATCATCAGGTTCATGCCCACCAACTTTGAGCACAATCGAAATTATTTTAAAATTTAAACCCCTGCATGACATTTGACCCCTGACCTCAAACGGCCACCTAATTTAAGACTATGCCCTGGATTTCATAAACATAATTTGTCCTCGACTTAATTCATCGTCATAATCACTTGCCTCCAATATGTCCATAACAGGAAGTAACAAACCCTAGAACAAGATGGCAGTCTGTAAGGAAATCTTTAAATCAACTAAATATTTTAAAAGCATTAAACTAAATTGAATGTATGACTTTTATTGGTCTGCAAATTTTGAGCATTATAACATTCTGACATTTGCTTGTTTTTTCCCTTACCCACGTTTAAACCTTACCATGTAATGACCAACAGAGACCTTCAGGAAGGAACAGCAAATTCCTTACTACAGTGAAACAAATCTTGGCTAGATTGGATTTTATACAGTTTCTATTTCTAATTCATATTACAGTAAGCCAAAAAACTAAGGTACCAGTTGTGTTCACCCCTGTATATCCTAAATAAAGACAAATATGTCAAAATTAAAACAAGCAGCCGATACCTGTACTCTTTAGCTCTGATTTAAGACCTTATTTGTTGAAATTGGTTGAGAATTAAAGAAACAGTGATCAATGAAGTTGCACTTTTTTGTTTTAATCAATGAAAGCACAACGCTAGTTTTAACGTGCTAATCAATGGAAGCGCAGCGCTAGTTCTCTTGTTCGCGAACAATATTAGTTGAACACGCAAGCCGTTTATAACGCTGTACATGGTATGCAGGAAGGTCATAACACATCCAAAGGACAGATGTAAGTCATGATCCATGGAGGTGTTCGCATTGGCGACATATGGCCTATCAAGTGTGCTGAGGCTTGTGGATCAACATCTACGAGTTATGGGCAACGCATAAGTATAACTAATTTACCCATGCCAAGGAATAGACGATTCCATTGTGACATGTCTTTAGCGGGTCAGGTTGTTGCTAGTATTTTGTTGTTTAAATGGTCCAGGGAACCAATGTGAGTCGATTTTGGGAGAGATTTTGTTGATTCGGATGCGTGATTGGGTTTTGATGATCACCAATGAATGTCAATCCAACAAGTCAATATTGGGAGAAAATTTCCCACCCACCACTCCCAATAATGGTATGTTGGCGAAAACTAACATTTTGTAGAAAGACATACAAAGTTTTTCATGGAAATGTTTCAATATGGCTCTTTAAGCATAATCAATACATTCATATTTTGGCTCCTTACTAACTGATTGCTAGCAAACTTTTTACAACTGCTTCAAAACGGCATAGAAATTTTAAAAAAAAAACTTTCTTACCTGTGTGGTTGATGATAAAGTATATAGCAGGCGATGAAGTAGGTAGAGTTGTGTCAAAGCAGGGAAGACCACATTAACATGAAAATGAAATAGACAAGAAAAACTTGGTTAAATGTGAAATAAATATTATTCTTTCATGTTCTCATTTTTTAAATAGCATGACCGTATATTCGATATAATTAGCACCCCTTTCCCAATAAGTGCTTGCTACAGAATTTTTCAACTGTCAAGCACCCCATCCCCTGCACCTGACAATTAAATATTTAATCAAATGCATGCATGTAAAATAAAATTATCTTCTTGCGTTTTTTAATATTTTTTAAAATACCAATCGACCAATCCTGACTTAATAAGGACAATACAAACTTTTTTATTCTCACATATAATCCGGGCATACAATCCAACCTCCCTTAATATTTTCACGGAGATATTATTGCGTTAGTGTTATAGACCTGACGTGGAAGTCCTCTTTTGGTCTATACGCTAGCGCGCTCGCCTCTTAATCCCAGGGTCCTGGGTTCGAGTCCTGGCAGGACCGGAAGTGGCTCAAGGAGGCGCAGGATATTTCCGTGAGAGGTTTGCGACATAAATGGTGGCAGCGGTGGTCCCTGGTGTTTCTTAACACCAGGGGATCCATCCATCGGAAAGGGTTAGGAGTTAAAAAAAATGGCTGGCCGAGTATTCCTTGTAGCAAGGACGACCAGTCTGGCCGAGTATTCCTTGTATCAAGGACGACCAGTTTAAATAGAGGAAGTAAGGCGTGAGGACGCGCCTTACAAGGAGGGGGAACATGTCACGGAGGTATAAGTGTGTTAGTGTTATAGACCTGACGGGGAAGTCCTATTTTGGTCTATACGCTACCGCGCTCGCCTCTTAATCCCAGGGTCGTGGGTTCGAGTCCTGGCAGGACCGCAAGTGGCTTGAGGAGGCGCAGGATATTTCTGTGAGGGTTTTGTGACATAAATGGTGGCAGCGGTGGTCCCTGGTGTTTCTTAACACCAGGGGGATCCATCCATTGGAAAGGGTTAGGCGTTCAAAAAAAATGGCTGGCCGAGTATTCCTTGTACTAGTTGTAGCAAGGACGAACAGTCTGGCCGAGTATTCCTTGTATCAAGGATGACCAGTTTAAATAGAGGAAGTAAGGCATGAGGATACGCCTTACGAGGAGGGGGAGCATGTCACGGAGGTGTAAGTGCGTTAGTGTTATAGACCTGACAGGGAAGTCCTCTTTTGGTCTATACGCTAGCGCGCTCGCCTCTAAATCCCAGGGTCGTGGGTTCGAGTCCTGGCAGGACCAAAAGTGGCTTGAGGCGCAGGATATTTCTGTGAGGGGTTTGTGACAATATGTGGTCCTCTTTATGGATATGTTTTTACTGCTTTGAGAGTTTGATTTCATGCACTGAAGCATTAGTAGGAGGATACAACTACGTGACATCAGATCATCAACATTGTGGCCCTACTCCTTGGCTACATCCCGGGCTACATGCACCCTATGCACCCTTCACAAACCAATAGACATGGCATTACTGGGGATGTGCCACTGAACTTCTCTTCAACTTTTGAATGGTATTTCAGGAGGGAGGTAAATCCTATTTCCGACTGCACAAGTCTATATTCTGTGGAATGTTTTCAGAAATGTTGAAAGGAGTTAGGCCTCTTAGTAACATTTCTGTTGAATATTTGGTGGCATTGTGAGTTGTGTGTTGGGCTCATATTCAATCATCATCAGGACATGTGAATTACTATGTATACCTGCGCTTGGAAAATCACTAGGATCCACAACATGCTCATCTATCAAGGCACAGTTTTTTTAACCCCAATACATTTGTACATCCATTGAATGACCTTTGAAAATTTGGGTATGAAAACTCATACTCTGTAACTTTAACTCAAATGTTGCACTATGATTGTTTTATTGAGGTTATTGAACGATGCCATTGGGATGAGGCCATTGTGGTCCATAGTGAATGACACCTGTCATAGAGAGAGTGACAGGTAGAAAACTAGTCCTGTCAGGCTACTCTGTCTGCCACAGATAAACGCTAACCATATGCATACGCATAAAGAAGCAACATCAACAGTGGCGGCGCCACGGGGGGGGCAAATTCCCCTTGTCAGAACTCTTCCCCTGTTGCCCCCAGAAAAACCCAAAATTACTTAAAATTTCCACTTTTTACGGTAAAGTTTGCATAAATTTTGTTGATTTTGCCCCCCTGAAATTCACTTTGCCCCCTCAATTCAAAAAAAAAAAAAAAAAATTCCTGGCGCCGCCACTGAACATCAACAGTCTACATGGTCTAGAAGTCATCTACATGTAGGCCTTAATATTATATTTTAGGCATTTGAAATCTACACTGATGAACATGATGAGGCCCACAGGGGTCACTCCCATTGTGGCCAGTACACCATCCGCGATAATAAAAACGCGTAAAAAGGGTATTTTTTTCGTGGGTAGGCATGATACGCGCGTATCGTGTTTAGGGTGTCAAAACATGAAAAATTAGAAAAAAAATTTATATTTGGAACTTGTCGTCTGCAGTCTACACACGCATGGAGGGGTTAAGCTTATTGCTGTCAAGAAAGAATCTGGTGTCCTGTTTTAGGCAACAGACAGGATGGCTTGTGTGGACACAGGGCTCAACACGCTGAGCCCTGGGTTCACAATTGATAACAGAACCCAAGCATGGATAGGATAGGGACAAAAACAAAAGATTTATGAACAAAAATATTTTCAAACTGATCATGATTATTTTGACATTACTTGCAAGCTGAGTGTTTTGGTATAGGCCCTATGTGCACGAATGGTATTAAAAAAGCAAAGATTTAGAGAAATGGGTCTGTATGGAAGGGAAAGGTTTGGTGCTGACAGGATTCGTATGTTGATGCACTCACTGCCCAGTGCCCACTATTAGAAACTACTGTTTTTCACGTATTGGGCTATTCAAGAAAATAGATACACACCCCTATACAGGAGTTTGGATTTCCGTGTTTTTTGTCCAGTCGTGATTGTTGGAAATCCAGACTTTTAATTTAATGTCCGAAGGTGAAAAAATCCAGCAGAAAATAGTTCAAAATCGGAAATCCTTAATTTGGGAGCTCATTTTGGACAATTTTGTTATATTTGATTCATTTCATTGCATTTCCCAGTAACATTGTATACTTGCTTATTTTGATCATCATTTATCTATGTGAACAGAACTATATAATCTTTTGATCTTCCTTGTACTGTAAGCGTAGACATTTATCTTCATGTTTTTTGCATTCCAAGCTGCTGCTGCGAATATATATAACACAAATATATTCCTTTTGTGTATAGTCTAGGCATTAGCCAGAGGGGTGTCCAACTGTCCATGCAGGTGTCATTTGGACTCCCTGATTTCAATTTGGACACCCTAAAATTCTGATTTTTATAATGGAGTGAATAGGAAGTGGACACCCTGATTTTGTAGAATAAGGTATTTTAGACCATTTTGGACACACTAAAGACACCCCTCTGGCTAATGCCTTGTGTATACAGGTTAATGTAAGGAAACTTAGAATTGCGAATTTAAAGACAAAGAGAAACAGTTCCAAATTAGCAAAGCACATAAAATTAATCTTGTGAAAATGACCACTTTTAGAGCGATACAGATTTGTTCATCCTCATCAAACAAATGCTTTTTTGGTCTGTTGCACAAAGCATCAAATGTACACACAAATATACAGGGTGATTTAAAATGAACTGCACCCAACTTCAAAAATTAAATACTTACCGACATATAAATAACTTGTGTTTGTAAGCTGTAACAGCTGTATGTTTCGTATATTAGCTGGTGAAAAAATCACATTTTTACCTCTAATGGTTTTGAAGAAAAGTACATTCTTAGAAAACACACCAAAAATGATCAAACCACTTATTATCAAAATTCAAAATTTCTACTACAGAACACTTATCACTGCTTTCTATGATAGTTTTTTGATATGTACAATCTACGCAAAAAAATTGGGTGAAGTTGGGTACAGTTCCTTTTTAAATCACCCTGTACACAAAAATTTGAGGTGATTAAACTAGTTGAGTCTCGTCGCAAATATTGATTTTCAGATTACTAATAAAAGAATTCCAAATCCTTTGTATTTTTTTATTGTTTTGAACGATACTAATATGGGTAATCTCTGGAATCATTAGGCAAAAAAAAAAAGTTGTTTGTTTGTCCTCCACCGCCCGCTCTTGCAGATGAAGGCCTGACCAATATTTTTTTTTTCAATTTTTTTTTTATAAAAATAAGTAAAATTCAAATTTTTTCCAGATTTGGAGTATCTCTGGACCTAGCTAGAGCTAAATGCTAAGATCTTTCATGGTTGAAAATTAAAAAAAGCCCACCAAATCATTAAAAGACTATGACATGAACACAAATTATAACTTTAACTGCATATTAAAGAAACAAAATGTTGGTTTTTTTAAATCACCATGAATAATTGTAGCATTTAGCTCTAGCAAGGTCCAGAAATACGCCAAATCCGGGAAAAAAATTTAAAAAAAAAAAATCTGCCCGCCCAGACGTCCTCTTTCAAAGCTGTGGAGGACAAACAAACAATAATTTTTTTTTGGCCTTATGGGATTTTTAGTACAATAAAATTCTGACAAGGTTACAGACAAGGAAATTGAAAAAATAAATTTTAATATTATCTGAGAAATGATTCATTTTGTCTGATCGCATCACAAATGTGTTACATGGATGTGGGAGAGGTTTGACACATCACGATTGGGGTTGATTCTCATTTAAGGTGGTAATGGAGGCATTATGAAAGTGCTCTAAACATGTTTTAAGGTTATACACAATTTTGCCATTTTCAGAAGCAAAATGGGATGCACGTATTCCCCTTTAAACTTATCTATTTCTGGAAATAAATATCGGAGAGAGAAAACGCATAAACTACGCCTAAAAGCTGAAAGTGTAAGGGTCATTATTATGCTTGAATTTTCCACTTGGCTCAAAATGAAATGTACTTTTCAAACATTTTAATTTTTTTTCAATATTGGAGGTTCAAGATTTTTGGGAATACGGCCATAATTTATCATTGGAAGTGGCGATTTTGTTGGGAACTTCGACGCACATTACAAACAAGTCAATAAAAGAATGTGCATATTCATTCTTGATATTGGTTGTCTCGATTTTTATGTAAGCTTAAAATGTTGGCGAATTTGAAGTAAAATGGCCTCCACTTGTATGTCGTTTTGTAACCAGTAATAATAATTCGTGCAAGATTTCATAGACAAAATTCTGACCTACATTATTTCTATAAACCCTCTTCTGCATGCAGGTGCTATTTAAATTTTCATTTCGATAGCAGAAAATTGAGATATTTGCTATTTTTCCGACTCGCTGCTGCCAAATTGTCTAGTTTCGCGATAAAAAGATACAGCGAAATCAATTTTTTTTCGAACCATTTCACCTCGTTTGCTTGTGCTTTGAAGTACACACTTCAAAATTGATATAGTGATTCTATATTTCAAGCTGCGTCATACTGTGTTTTTCTTACCTCTGATTGTCGCTGCTCAAGGCCAAAATTCGAAATTTTTTGGACAGAAGTGACACTCTCATTTCTTTTTAAAACACATGTTTACGTATAACATTGTTACGACGGGCTGTATTTGCCAAGTGGTGTTGCCGAGGGCAAGTGGTGTTGCCGAGTTTGGATTTTAAAATATTTAGGTATTTTCTAGCTTAAAATCCAGCGCCAATGCTGCGCTTGCAACAGGTAGATATTTAGAAATCCATTTAAGGTATGGGTATGGGTATGGAAATTGGGGATCCCAAAAATTGGCATATGCCTATATATAGGCTATATGCAAAGGGATGGGGCATTTTGGCAGGCCAAGGGGAGGGGCCACAAAAATTTGGCAGTCCAGGGGGTGCGGACAAGCGATGTTTGGCTGGCCGAGACGGGAGGCAAGCGATTTTTAGCGAGTCGCTTGGAAATTTTGGCTTATAATTAGTAGGCTAATACCGGTACTGATTGCACAGCCTTTCGAGAAAGCAATTTTTTGGCAAGCGGGGGCCGGGGGAGGGAATAAAATTACTGATTTTGGCAGGTCGAAAGGAAGAATGACTTTACCTAGCACACATTAAAGGGGCATTTCGTGATCCACAGCCTCATACAACCCCATAGGCCTCGTCCTTTCTCACAAGTTAAGATTTTTATACCAGTCATCCCGCTCTGGCCACATGTTTAGGCATTTTCACGCAGATCAATTCATTAAGCAATGGAAAATATTGCCAAATTTGAATTTCGTTTTAAAAGCCTACTCCCCATTAAAAAACCCACTAATTTTGGGGGATTAAAAAGTTCTGTAAAATGAAACAAAAGGCTGCCTCAATCCTAATTATTCATTTAATAGGCCAGGCCTTCATTTCTGAAAATAGCGGGAGCTCAGTTAGTCACTCTCCTATGTGTAGGCCTACTGAGGAGCTTGACAAGGAGCTCAATTATATAATATCAATATTAAACCATAGGATTTTCAAGAAGTGAGCAGCTCAATAAATGCCATTAGTAGCATTATTGGGCTTACGATTTTTATATTTTATTTGACTGTGATCCGTTTTTCTATAGGCTATATACATGCCTACACTGTATATAGGCCTACCTTTAAAATTTCTAAAATTGGCGGAATTGAACAAGCTCTAAATTTCTCATCCAGCATAACCAAGGGCAACGGGGGGGGGAAGCCCCCTAGCGATGGCCATACCCGTAGGGGCGGAACCACAAGTTTTTCCGCGGGGCAGGGGGGGGGGGAAGTGAATTTGAGACGGGGCACTTATTGCACTTGAAATTGCCATAAACTGAAAATTACATAATTGTGGGGATTTTGCCTAAAACTGGATGAGAAAGAAAAAAATATTGGGGAAATACTTCCCCCCTCCCCCTAGCGGCGCCACTGCATAGCCTATCCATCCATGATGCTAGAATGACGGAAGTTCTGGCGCTGAAATTCAATTTCAATATCACGAGTTTTTATCAGGGATTTTACCAAGGGAAGGCGATAGTGTAGGATTTTGCTGATATACCAGGCAACACGAGAAAGGTGTGGCTAAATAAGGGAGTGTTCATTATAAATTTTTCCATTATCATACTTTTGACGCCGAGAGCATAATTATTTGAAGCGTGAGGCCTACATCGTGTCAGTCACATGGTCACATTATTTTCTGTTGAAAGAGAAACGCACATGTCTCTGATTAGCTCGGGATTAGCTACTGCTGGCTGCGTGCTGGTCTGTTGTTGTCGAGTGGAAATGGGAAATTTATGAATGAACTTCCGCAACTTTGCAACATCATCACGACGCGGCGTAGCTGGGATTTTTTCCAGGAGGGGCAAGACTGTAGGCCCTATGGGGAGGGGCCCAAATATCCACCAAATTTCCCACTGGGGGCGGGGGCCCAAATAGACAATTTTTGCCAGGCTTATCATAATCGTATGGTAGGCCTATTGAGCTGTATTGCATATCGTTTGGATTCCCCATCTCTCTGCCCCTCCTCTCACCCTCTCCTCTCTTTTTCCTCTTTCTCCCCCCCCTTTCCCTCTTTTTTTCCTTGCACTAGGGGGGGCCCAAATAGGCAATTTTGCAATTGCCCCCCCGCAGCTACGCTACTGTCATCACGGTAGACATACGCTGTAGGCCTACAAGCAGGGCTGTCAACTCTCACGCATTGGCCGTGAGTCTCACATGATTGGGTCACTTTCTCACGGTCTCACGCCAAGGTAGTATAATCTCACGCCACGTAATAAATCTCATAAAAAGCTGGAAAATGAGTAAAATCTCACGATCGTCCTGAATAATTTGTTGCTCCTCCTCCCCCCCCCCCCGCTTTTCACATTCCCGAGCGCCGTGGCTCAAATATTAATGGTTCAAAATGAACATTGAGTCGGCAAATCCAGTGCACGCCTAGCTCTTTATACAGACAAATATAGTAGGCCTATCAAAATGTTGTATTTTTATATTTTCTGGTGGACTCATGGAGAATATCATGTCATGTAGGTCCCGGCTGGGTTGGGGGGGGTCTCAAGGCATTTTGGTAGGCCTACCCATGCTTGATTCCGGGAGGTTTTTAGCAGGCCCGACCATTTTTTAAAATAAAAACACCTCGGTGGTCTCTTCAAAACATTTGTACCTTGGGGATCAAAGTCATCCAAATTTGGCCTAATTTGACGCTTTTTTAAGGGCACTTTTGCCAAAATGCGCCCAAAAGTTGGTCTTCGCTGTAAACCCACCCATCATAGTCGTTGAAAAGGTAGGCCTACCCCAAAACTGTGGCACATCCACGAACCCGAGGGAGAGACCTCCATGGGTAAAAACACACCTCTAGCGGGACCAGATTTATAATTTAAAATAGGCCTACATTTTGGAAGCCAGTCATCACGACAAAACGGGCCATGGCAGTGTTAATGGTATTAACACTTTGATTTTAGGCTTAAATAACGAGTGTAGGCCTATAAATTACAAATTTGCACACACCCGGGGGAACCTTCTCTGAGCTGGTTTGGGTAAGGATGTGAGGCTGTAACTCAGAAAAACTACGGTACGATTTTAAACCAAATTTGAAGAAAACAGACCCAAAATTGTATCAACTTTTGGACTGAAAGTTTTCATAAATATTTACTTTTCGAGAAAATTATTGAAAATACCCTTCTTGAACCTAATTTTCATGACACTGAGGGTCAATAAAATCATGGCTAAAAATACAACAGAGTCTAAACTAAATGGCTGAAAATGCACCCCAAATCTGCCGCACATCCCCCACGACACATTTCACCTTATAGATTTTGAAAATTGTCGCAATAAAATAGGCCCGAACTTATCCCAAATTATCCCCGAAAAAATATATTTTTTTGCAGGTGAGGTTGGAGTCTTATTATTTTTATTCTCAGAGAGGAAATGGGTTGATATTTTTAGCAGGGTACAATTTGTCTTGTTTTTTGACGTTGAAGTTCCAGATTCTTTTTTTATATGTTATTATTCATTTATTTATTTATACCCGGGATTTATACCCTGTACGTGGGGGAAAAGTACACACGGCAGCTACAGAGAAACCACGAAAAACTCCTGTAAAGTGCATGAAAATGCCCGAAAATGTGCCAACCGAAACACCCGAACAGGAAGATAAAATAAAAAACAAAACCAAAAACCCAGGAAATTTCCGAAATAAGTTCCAAATTCTTTGTCCCCACTAAAATATATGAACACTCCCTTATGAAGCCTGCCCTCTTCCGGCTATTCTGGTAGTAGGCGTTGACAATTACCTTCATATTTTTGAAGCATGTTTGAACCCGATTTGTTCTCTATTCACATTTTTAACGTTGCAAGTAACATTTCAAGACCTCTATTTGTGACAGGTATTTATTATACCTTGCTAGAGATGTGCCTAAAGTTGAAATTCAATATTTCGGATCGCAAAGATCGAGAGATATAAAGTTGTTGAATATCAGTTTAACACCATGGATCATATGGGCGTCTTATATGAACGATTACGATAACTAGGCAAAAATGGCTGGGATACAGGTTGTGTAAATACTACATGAATATTCATGAACTATACAGATTCCATTCTTCTCTAATAATAAAGATGTCAATCACTCTCCCAGACGACAGTTGCTTGGCGCTTGTAAACAAATCGAATAATAGTGCTTGATAACAGCTAAAAAATAGGCTAAAACACATTTTCACACAATTTTTTCCGGATTTTTTTATTTCACATGATAAGTAGACATATTTTCTTACGTATAAGGTAATAATATATTTTTTCTGGAGGTAAAGCCCTTCAACACTTTGTTTAACCTTAAACAGATTAATTGAGTAGAGCAAAGCACACTTATCAATATGCCTTTTGTTTGAAGTAGATCTGACATACGGTTTTCAAAATATATCAATTTATATTTTCTTTATATCTTATTGTTTTTATCAATAATCAATATAGTTAATGAGCTAAAATGACTGGAAAAGCTCATTAACATATAATTTACCAATATTTTGCTAAAAATCCATGCATAAATGTTCAGGGTACTTTTATTTTGCATACTTTTGCCCTGAAACTTGGTCAAAGTGTTTCTAATATGTTCTAATGTATTATATAGTGAAGCCGCCCTCTAATTTGCATATTTGCATAATTAATTAGCATTTATGCAAATTAGCTCATTAATTATGCAAATATGCAAATTAGAGGGCGGCTTCACTATATAATACATTAGAACATATTAGAAACACTTTGACCAAGTTTCAGGGCAAAAGTATGCAAAATAAAAGTACCCTGAACATTTATGCATTGATTTTTAGCAAAATATTGGTAAAAATTACATATTAATGAGCCTTTGCAGTCCTTTTAGCTCATTAACTATATTGATTATTGACAAAAACAATAGGATACAAAGAACATATAAATTGATGTATTATGGAAACCGTATGTCCGATTTGCTCCAAACAAAAGGCATATTGATCGGTGTACTTTACCCTACTTAATTACTCTGTTTAAAACATGCTCAAAGCATTTCCTAATTTCTAGAAAATGCATCCAATACCACCTTAATACCAGATTACAATACATATTTCCTTTTATTCCATTTTGAACATTGCTATATAGGAAATATTGAGCGTACAATGTATATCTGGAGTGCTCATTCGTGGTACATAAAAAAGTATTTGGGGAAGATGTAAAACACAATATAACATCAAATTGTGTCAATAAACATGAATAATAAATCACATGATATCGACCTCAAGTGGTTTGTTTACCATAGACCTCATTATAGCATACTAGCATTATCAGTCTAATAAATGTATTAAAATTCTGAAGTGTTAAGAGTGGATCCACATTCATGCTATCATCACCAATAATGAATAACATGTTAAAGGGTGGGGTATGAACGTTTGGACAGTATTTATTGCGGAACATTAGAGCACATCAGACATATCGAATTGCATTCTGAATACGAAGAATGTCCTTCTGATATCAAATAATTTTCGCAATGTAATACACATTTTATGGCAAATGATTAAAAATAGATATTTTTGTTAATAACAGTCCTCGAAGTAAACTTTATAAATCTGATGATTTATACTTAACGTGCATGTATAGGTGGGATGAAAAGTCGACAATCAATTGAAAATTTTGACCTTTCGTATTGAAGATATGGATTTTTTTCCCAAAGCAGCAATAGTATATTTAAAATAACCTAATTCTACTGAAGGTGGTAACGATAGTCATCACTGTGTGCTATCTATTGAAGATAGCAACAAATAATTATTTGCCATCTACTGAAGATAGCAACAATAGTAATGATATGTGCTATCTACAGAAGGTAGGAAAGATAGCCATCACTGTGTGCTATCTACTGGAGATATGAATAATAATTATGAAGATTTAAATAATTCAATCAAAAAATTAAAAGTGATAAAACCGTAAAGAAGGTGATCTTACAAGTTCGATTAAACAACACATATGGTCCTGCGCCACATACTGGGCTATCAAAAAAGGTGGCTTTGTTACATTTTGACGTGCAGTATGAATTACAAAACATTGTCTCCTGAGTATTTCTTCACCTAGAAGGCTCATTCAGGTCTTAAATTTATGCAAATTTATTCTTAATTACTCATGTAAAGTGCTGTTTTCAAATCATCTTTCATTATCTTTTCATGACATTTTAAATGAAATGTGCCAAGGGTGGCTGAGGATTAGGGGGAGGAGGATTAGGGGGAGGGACTGTATAAAGTCTATGCAAAATCACACTTTTTCACTATATCATTTTAAATTTTGTTAATTTTGGCTAGCAAACCTTAATGGAAATATTAATATTTGGTCTCATTTTAAAGGGAAAATGTTGCAGTTAGATTGATTTTATTATAACAAACCCCCTAGAGAGAGCAGCGGTTGTTACCTCGCCTTGCACCACCGAGGTCCTGGGTTAAAGCCCCGGCACGGCCCAAGGACTCATGTGCACTTGGTCCATGCTCGCTCTCGCATGTTTTCTCTGGGATCTCCGGTTTCCTCCTGCTTTCATAAATCGGTTATTAGTTGTTTGGTTATCAAAAACTTCCTTCACTTAATGGAATTTGGGGAGCTGCACAGATAATTGGTGGATGTTACCATCTACGTGTGGATAGGTTTGTGCCAGGTTCGGGATAAGCAAGCTAGTTGATGTGATCTGATTGTGATGATTCACCATGGCAGCGAAATTACAAACCTCCGAGATCTGGGAAAAGGCGCGATATAAACACCGACATTTGTTTTATTTTATTTATCTTATTTCTTAAGAAAATGCACGTCACGTGACCATCATTTGAAGTGTGAAGTTGCGCAATTTCATTAAATACACATTTTTTTTCATCTTTTGAGCCAATCACCCTAGAATAGTAAGAGTCTACATTTTTGGAAACCCGCTGACTCAAGGAATCTAAAATTACCTGTATGAAAAGTATAATGTATCGCAAAATAGGCCCTAATCTTTTCAAAATATATTTTGTTATTTTTTGAACTTCCAAATTCTATTAGGCCTGTGTATATTGGGCAAATTGTACACATTTCAGTTATCATGCCTAGTTATTAACAAGCTTAAGTATTACCAAGTACACTGGAATTACACTGTATGAAACATTTTGTAAGGGACAAGGTATGTCTAAAGTTAAAGATCACTTACAATTGTGAAAATATCAAATCATGGAATTTTATGTTACACCCTATACATGTATGGTGAAGTGTATAAACACGGCTAATATCCATTCCTTTTTAAAATAAGTAGGCCTAATAAGGGATTGGTTCATGGGATGATGTATATGTAGGAAACGTTTTCATGTTTTAAACCTGTTTTCTTCTTTTCACAACATATTTGTATGTCCTACATTTAAAATAGCAGACATTATGTTGCGTTACTATTTAATAACACCCTGTATAATTTACATAGAAATTATGTTGTGTTACTTTTTAATGACACCCTGTATAATTTTGTATGGCATAATTTAACATTTTTACTGTAATCTGCAACATTCAAGTCATTCTGGAGTATATTTGGGTATTCATTTGTTAATACTTGGCCAAATAATGTGTACATAAACAGTTATCTAAATATTTTATATAAATGTTGTACAGGTATTTGGCACACCCTGTATATTTTAACTTTAGGTAAAACTTAAACAAACTGTATATTTTGTGAAAGCTTCGTCATTCTACTATTCAAATATATCACAATTATTGCTCAAATCATTTCAGTGAAAAATAAATAGGTAAATTACATGGACAAGTTTTCAAGTACTTTTTTTTTTGTTTCACCCTGTAAATATTTTGGGTAACACTGTATATCAACTTGAAACTCAAAAAGTTATTATCCCTATATTATAAGCTATCCGAAAATATACACTTTTACTATTGTCAGATTTATTGAAAAAATGTTACAGCACTTTATGCCATACCACCTCTTATTTTCAACAATTTGTGACATGTAACACAAAGGTACCCCAGTTTATGACACAGGACCATATTCGACTGTAACGCCTTTGTCCAGAAAACTTGATAAATCAAAAACTATTTTCAGCAGTCAACTTTTAGGTCTTCAAAGACCAGAAGTAAATCGGGAAATCAAGCATTTTACTTCATCTTTGTGGTATAAAATTTAGAGTTCTAAATTGAGGACAAAGAACGTTCCGCGTTTAAATATATATTTCTTTTAAATATTGGCTGATTACAGATCCAATAAACATTGTATGACTTAAGGGGTGGGGTATGAACGTTTGGACAGTATTTATTGTGGGACATATCGAATTGCATTAAGAATACAAAGAATGTCCTTCTGATATCAAATAATTTTGATTTTTTTGAACTGATTCGCAATGTAATACACATTTTATGGCAAATGATTAAAAATTGATATTTTTGATATATAAACATGAGTTTTATGCACAAATCAATTGCAGTCCCGGCCCCCCAGGGGCCGGGGATAGCGGGGACCTACCCGGGGACTTGGTCGGGAGGTAACAGCTCACTGTGTCCCCGCCGTGCGGGGACGTAGCGGGGGCGTATACGGGGATGTAATGCCTCTCAAACAGGCCGGGATCTACCCCAGGAGTGTACCCGGGACGTAATAGAAGAGTACTCACAACTGTGCCGGGTCGTATGCCGGGGAAACACTAGCCTGTTCTAGCGATTTACCCGGGGAATACATGTTTCTCGATAATTTTGTTTTGAGCTCGTGAAATAAATAAGTCAGGAAAAAATATGTTGGAAACTGACCATCTTGTAGGCCTATTAAATAATTTGTTTTATTTGTAATTGCATTTTATGTGTATTTTTTTTATTAATCATCTAACTACTACATATTAATGCTATGTCTTCTGAAGGTATTTAGTCAGAACTATTTAGCTCTATTGGTGCAAAAGAATGGGCCTATACAAGATGATTTCTGTTATTATTTTTCCCCAGTCTCACGGAGAGATCCCCCTTTTTCAGGTGTCTAGGCTCTCACTGAAAGACCCCTGGTTTCGACCCCGGGGGGGGGGGGGAGGCTTTCCCCTTCAAATAGGCCAGGCCATGGAAATAGATGAATTTATAAAGCCTATATAGGCCTATTGCACAAAACCGAAAAAATAAAAAACTTTTTGAATTTCTGAAATTTTTCGAAAATTTGGGGGTGGGACTTTACTCGAAGGTGGGACTATACTCGCGTCAGTACGGTAGTATTATTTCACATTATAAAAACATCAATCATACATTGATTTGACAAAAAATACAGAAGTGTGGGGAGTGTTTTGAATAAAAAAGTTTGCAGCATCGAGGTGCTCCTTTTTCCTTAAATAACGAACAGAAAAAATTGGTGGAAAACACAGACTGGTAGGCTAAATGTTTGGCGGAAACCCACATTTATCCGTCATTTGAGCGCTGGTTCTATCATTTCTATACAGACAATTTAAGTAGTGTTAAAAATACAAAGAACTACATGGCCATCGGCAAGTTGATGTTCTTGCTCGACGCAATCACGAGATTGAGAGCCTGTCCCGGCCCCTTAGGGCCGGGGAGTATGCGGGGACTTCGAACATGGTGCCCGGGGCTAGGGGGTGGGGACTTGGCCGGGATGTACACGGAAAAAGTGCCCTGCCCTGCGGGACTAAGCGGGACTGTAACACGCTTGTAACAGTTTCCAAAATTACATCCGGGTAGGTCCCGCTTCTGGGGGCCGGGACTACAATTGATTTGTGCATTACTGGGACTCTGTTTGTGACCCAAGTTAAGAACTCTTCTTGGATCCTGCTCATCTTGGATTACATCTTGCATGCAAGCACAGATCCTGGAAAGAAATTCCAGGATCTGTGATGCAATTCATGCCAATTATCGTTTTACTTTTTCCTCCATCTACTGTAATTTTGTAATGATTGTATTCTTGTCCCAGAATAATCTCACTCAATTTGATTCTCTTTGAACTACCCTACATTTCATTGTCCATATTGCCCCATCAATATTCTAAGCCCTTGGCAAACCTTCCACTGAAGGGGTATCAATATCACTTTAGGTTGTTTGTCGCCTGCTGTGTATGTATTAACAATAAGTATAACACTCAACTCTCAAGTTCCCTTCAAATCTATAAATTCAATTGTTAAAACCTTGTTTCTTATTGTCAGCTTACAACTTGGAATTTTAAGTACTTGTTTCACACAAAATTACAATATAATATCTGATAAGTTTCAATTGACCCTAAGATGCATCAATAAATCCAATTGTTACAAACTTACATTGTACATACAACTTACAAATAACTTGTTTTATACAACATAAGCCTGTTCTGAGATGATATCATCGTTTTGTTGTTTTTTCAAGTGATTTTGGTAAAGAATAGAGTGTTTATCATAAGGTTGTCAAGCATAAGTGGAAAACTTATTAGGTTCCATTAGCAACATTTAATTCATGATTTTTCTCATTCAACCTCTGTCATTCAACACTACTTTGTCAATATTAAGGTTAGCAACTTAAACTGTTGTGATTTGATAGTTCACAGCATCTTGCGAATGGTACTTACACATAATTATATAATGTTCACTTGTTCAGATGACATCCATGTATTTTTAATACTCCCTGCCATTCCATCAGTTTCCTGATGAATAACACAAGTGTTCATATCACCTCGGAGCAGATAAACCCCAGTTATTCAAACAGCTCTAACATCTCCCTCACAATTCCAGGAGACCTAGTATCTTTTTGGTCTAACCAAGGCCGGGTAAGAATATGCGATTTTGGAGGCTAAAGTATGCACCTTTAATTAAATCTATTGCAATTTTAAATTTATTTTTTGTGGATTTGGAGAGTCCATGGCCCTAAAGCTAAGTGCTGATATCATGCATGGTTGATTTTTTTTAATTTGGAAAAAAAAAATCACACACAAATTGCAAGTTTGTATCCAAAAAGGGGCAGATTTGTAACTTATGTTCACTTCATAATCTATTAAAAATCTAAAAATGCAAAGATTTTTTCCCAAATGTCAAAAAAACACATTCGGAGCCAAAATATGTGCATTGGGCCGCAAATATAACGCAATTGCAACTGCGTATTCTTAGCAGCCCTCTAACCTAGCTGCACCATCTATTTTTATGAGCAAATATTTGTTTATGATTTAAGGTATTATTTTAACTCTATAAAAGTTCAGGATAGTAAAACACATGAAAGTAGTAAATACCGATAACAATTTACAAAGTCTCAATTTAAAAAGTAACAAAAACCCACTAGACACACCAAGGCTGGCATATTTCTCTCAATATGGCCAACTATATGATTTTGCTTCTGCTTGAACTATATTTTACCTCAAAATTTCCTGGCACCAATATCTTGAGTATCCTGCACCCCCTGAAGTTTGCAAGTGACAACTGTCACTCAAAACATTGCCACTGACAACTCTACCAAGCTTCATCTTCTCATGCTGTGAGATGAAGTGCCAATTTGTCCATTTGTTATTGCAACAAATCAGATGTCACTCTCCAAATTAGATTTCTTCTTTTTGCTTAATGGATAGATTGATCCCTATACAAACATGGTGTTAAGCATAGATCGTGGGGGTAAAGAGAACTACATGTACCGTAATTCAATGTTAAGAAAGGCATCTATGGAAGAAACAGAACATGTGGAAATGGAAAGATATATCTTACAGAATTGTTTGAAAGCCTTCATACAAGCTATATCTAAATGATCGGTACCCATCAGTTTTCATTGATAATGGATGAGTCTGACATGACACATCAACATTTAACATAAAGATCCCAATAATCATGAAAATGTGTAAATTAATAGTATACATTGTATATTCAGTCACAACTATTATTATTCTGGACATTTCAAGAGAATCCAACATTGCATTTGATAACGGCAGGCGGTTTTAATCAAAATTGATGGGTACCAATGATTTTGATACAGTCTGTATGTTCAGTCTACCAAATTCGACAACAGCTTTGGTCACAGAAGGCTGGGGGTTGTCTGGCTAAAAATGGTGAAGCGGGTTTGAACCCCTGACAAAATGCATTTGAAATTTGAATGTCCGTACACTATGTAAACAAGCAATATTATTAACAAAACATTAAAGGAACCTTAAGCTAAGAAATTTCCTACATGTATGACCATGCATAATTGAAATAGTAAGTCTGGATCTATTTTAAGCTACAGCTACAAGTACATGTAGCAAAAAGTTTTGGGTCACTTTCACCACCATCCATGGCTAATCTGAAGGAAATTAAGATTGCAGACGATTTTTGAGGGGATTCTGAATTCAGCTTACAGGTCTCAACTCAAGTTCAGGCTTAATGCTCTGCATGCTAGCCATAGGCTTCAACCAGGGTTGCCAAACCCGCGATTTGGTAGCCCAATTGGGCGACTTTTGAAGATTTTTCCCGCGACTTTTGACTATTTCCTGTCCTATAGAAACCAATGGTTAAGAAAAAAATTGGGCGACTTTTCAACATTGGCTCCCGCGACTTCCGATCGTTTCCTGCCCCATAGAAACCAATGGTAAAGAGAAAAATTAGGCGACTTTTTGTTTATTTGACCCATGATTCAGGCTAAAATCTTTTGGTAACCCTGGCTTCAACATGAAATATTTTCTCACAATATCAGGAGCTATCTTTTATCGGTTCAGTGGATCTTAAAAAGAACCACTGAACCACTACTAGGCTTGTTTGTACTCATTTTAATGCATTTTTCATATTAATTCCAAATATGGTCATACAAACTTACATTACAGAACTTTCTGAATTTTTAAAACAAAATTTTGAACTTGTCGCGTCTGCAGTCAACACCCACATGGATAGGGTTAAGGATGACGGAGCTGTGGTGTATAAGCATATATAGCCTGTATTCTTTCCAACAACAAAAGCTTAAGAATTATTAAAGACGAATAAGGATTCAAAATATATGTGGCATGGGAATAGAATAACATAAATGATAATGTGACATTTCATTTTCAAGCAGTTCTGCCTATAGCACAGACACAGATGAATTGGCACAATCATTTTAGCATGGTTAGGCAGGGTAAAAAAAACCTACAAATTGAAGGACTCAAAACCTATTATAATATGGGTTATTTTTTGGCAAATAGAGGCACTTTTCATGATTAAACATCAATGTTTTAGGGTTCCTTTTTTTGCATGAGTGTGCTCTGCATGTATTGCAGGATAGATCATATTGGAAATGTCAATGCCATGCGGCACCCCTGGGTTGCATAAGCTGCTGTAGTACTTCTGTTTGACACGCTACCACCTCCCCCTTCCGTAGAAAGAACATTTGAGAAAATAGGTAGGTCCTATTCCAAAATAATACCAATCTTTACTTCCAGGGACACAAAACAATTAACAATTCTAGCATGCAATCCACCCTGCACAAATCACAGGGTTATATAATGCTACGAAAGCTACATGTATAGGTAATGGGATAGACATGTTAAAAGTAGGTGAAACCATTTTACTTTTGCTCAGCGCCATTCCAGATCACCTGTGGTAAATAGTCTGACAGAGTCGTGCTCTCAAAGTGGCATCACACACATTCAATTAAAGATAACAGTATTAATTACATCAAAGAAAATGGTAGAAATTACATTAGCATGGCGGTGAGAGCATGATGTGTGACAAATCTAAAGAATGTCATGCAATGTATAGGGCCTGCATACATATATGCAGCCAGTACATTTTGTGGGTACAAGCGCCTTTACATGTACCTGTATCTATAGAAGACTGGAGTAGCACTAAATCAGAGCTAGGGCACATATTGGCATGCCCTCTCTGACATTACAAAACTACGGGTCCTAATTCGGAACCACGATAAAAATGATCACAACCGAAAGTCAATTGGTTGCAAACCATGCGTGAAAAAGTTACTAAAGTATGACGTGTATGGCGCAATCGATACCATTGATAGCTAACTTATACAGTGATTGATTTTCTTGACCAGTGGAATGCTACCTGGTCAGTGGCCTGACAGTGTTTTTAAAATTAAAGATATTTTGCTTAATATTCAAACTAATATAGTGAATGCAGCAATTAACATTGCCTATTGTTTTAATATACTCAAAGTATATGACGCATAATGTACTCGTGCAAATGCATTCGTCAAGATAATCACACTTGCCATGAGCTAAATACGGCGCGTGCGATTATCTTGACTAATGCATTGCACTCAGTTCATTATCCTTATCATATATATTTATTTTACTTGAATACACACTTTTACGTTGGCGCATGCCCAGACATCAGTGCATTCATTATGATCAGATCAGGGATGATCTGATTAAGGTTATCTTTACTTGTATTTTTACCACACACAATCATAATCCCTTTTTATTCTAATTGATACTAATTTCAGGATTTGAGGAATGTAATCCTAAAATTGTTGGTGATAACCCTCTCCAGAAACCACTATCCTGTGAAATTGCATCTCAAAATATATGAGAAAAACACAAGTGTATTGATGTGGACGGATTACATATCATTCTAAATGGATCTAGTTTAATATTCAATTGATAGCAATTGATTGAGCAGAATAAGCCTTATCATTGTGGCTTAGCCACATCCACACATGATGGGCTTATTTTAATATCATTGAATTCATTTTGATAATATAAGCTAAAATCATTCATTATTTATTATACCCTCTTCAAAACTGGTAAATAAGCTTCTTACAATTTGTAAATGGGAGTATAAAATATATTCATCTCCAAAGTGAGTTTTGTCAGACTTAGGCCGAGTAAAAAAAAAACATGTTTAGCGGACAAGTTTTTGAAAAATAAGGAAGGAGGAGGGGCTTTTTTCCTGAAAAATGGTGGAAAACCTGTATTTGGTCTGTTTTTGCATACACTACATAAAGGAGGTGGCCTTTTTTATTTTGTTTTTCTGGTAGTTAGGTTTGTTTTTATGGTAGGTTAGGCTCCTCTTCTGATCACAAAACTTTCCTGAAGTGCTTCTTATACATTTTCTGATCACAAAACTTTCTTGAAGTGGCTATAGAAGGCTATATATGTAGACCGTCCCTCAAGTCCATGGAGAATGACTGGTAATGTAGATTGAGTACCATAACATTAAAAATCAATGGGCGTGGGGTGCAGTCTCTGAATTTTCGTGGTAAATCAGTGTGGTGGCATCTATGTCCTACAACCTTGGCTGTGACAGGTGGTATGCGCCGTGCATTCTCTAAATTCAGTAAATTTCCATTGTCAACCGTGTAATTGAATGGGATTATTTTGAAATTTTAAAACGCTTGAAATATCACAAACAAATAGGCCTATGTTAATAAATAACATAAATACAAGCTAAAACCATTGGGGTTCGATAAATCATGATAATGAACCCCACAAAACTAACCGAGTATATGGAAAATGCCATACGGACGGGCGGTTTCACAAGTTGCCGGCGCTATCATGCCACTCGCCGCCTTGTCAGTCCCTGGTTGGGTTTTGGAGTTGATTTGATCACAGCATTTAGATCTATGGTCAAAGTGTTCACAATATTTGCCAATGTTGGTTAGTATACTATGAGGATTCCTTTTTGTTCAGAATTCCAGCTCTCCAGTCAATATTGACTTATCAAGCACAGTGTTTGCCCCTCAAACACCTTGTTCAATATGCTGTTATATGAGGATTATATTAGTGTGGTGCTCTAAAAAGATGTCCAATTCAATTTTGAGCTCAATCATGAGAGTTCTGTATATCAAAGAACTTTTGCTTTTTGGTCGCTGGTATTCAACCTGAGTTTAATATAATTCATTTGAATTACTATATTGTTTGCAATTAAACCACATGGCTGGCATGGAATTAGGGGGTCTATAATAGGCCTATATATGATTTTTATTTCAAGTAATATTTTACTGCAGAATTACCCTGTAATGATGCTCAGTGAGGTTTTCAATGTTTTTGGCCATCATGACATCCAACTGAAGCTTAGACCCCGTTTAGACTAGAGAAAATTCGAATTCAAACTCGACATCGAATTCGATTAAGACAGAGCATTAGCATAAATTAATTTGTGTTTGTGGTATTTACTGGGTGTTTACACTATGCGCCCGAACAAATTCGACTCAGCTGTATGTGGTTATCAAAACAAGTATTTATCAAGTTCCTCGTTTTTAGTCCACATTTTACCCCAAGTTTCTGTGGTTTGATCTTGTTGAAGTTGTTGGGAACCTTGCGAGCCGTTTCAATTTCAGGTCGATCAATTAAAACAAAATTAGCAAAAACTATTCCTGGAAAACTCGAAAAAGATATGATCAGACACTTCGTACATGGATGTACACTCACTTACTCTACAGTATGCTGTGCATATACGAAAATACACAAGAAGAGCTGTTGTTAATCAATATCACAGTGCCGTTGCTTACCGACAAATCGACGTACCGGAAATTAACCTCGCCAGGTTAGCGACACGCATGAAAAATTCGACTGACTGTTTAGACCAGGAAAAGTCGCACTTCAACCACGACAAGGTCAAATTGAATTCGACTTAATGAACCTCAGGAGCATTGTTGAACAACGACTTTTGAACTCGACTTCGGTCGTACTTGAACAACGACTGCACCTGTTTAGACCTGAATTCGACTGAACTCGACTTCAAAAAAGTCGTTGTTGAAGTACGACTTTTCCCTAGTCTAAACGGGGTCTTAAACTTGCAGACATAAATAGCCCCTAAAACAAACTTGACCCATGAGGTGGCTTTACATGTGGAGAGTGGGGGAAACAACCCCCCCATGATTTGCAAAAAGAAGGGTAAAGGGAGGAAAAGAAAATGGGAATTGGAATGAAAGAAGGAGCAAAAAGAGGGGGGGTAGAGAGAGAGAGGGGGCAAAATGAGGTGGAGAGAGCTGGTTGCAAAATAATACCCTACTTTGATTACTTGTCCATGGAGCAGCCCAAAATGCCTCAAAAAGTGTTTGCATTTTAGCTGAACTTATTGCATGATTCACAATGATATAGTCTACGGACGGACGAGTATACATGTAGGACTTAGTTTGCTGACTATAGTCAGACCCTGATTGCTCAAGAAAGATTACGCAAAAGTCCACTGACTAACCTACAAATGAAGATCAAAGATGGGTAGGAGGCCTACAATTACCGAACTGGGTACAACTTGCTAGACTCTTGTCCAATCCTCATTTACAGAGTTTAGGGTTTATGGATAGGGTAGGGCAGTCTTGTGATGAGACTAGTAGTGGAGTTGCGCCCTATTCTGTAATCGCTCCCATGTTTTGTGATCCAGGTGAAAACAGGAAACGATGTTGCTAGGTAACAATCCTCCACACTATACTAATAGATATGTAACCCAGTCTTACAAGTATAAATATTTTCATATTGATATAGAACTTGACATGACAAACTAACATGATAAGGAACTAAGATATGTACACTAATTTATTACATGTTTTAACAACAAAGTGTCAAATGCGTTGGAATAATGACAACCTTTGGCATCCATCTTGCCGCTGCTGGAAAAAAGATTTTTGAGTGTCTTCGAGAAAAATGTTGTGTTAAATACTTCATGTACTTGATAGATTTTATTTAGTTACCTGATAATTATGTACATTTTTGTACATAATATATACATACACCATATGTAATAACATTTCCGAATTGAATCTATGACCACATTTAAGTTCAAAACCCATGTCAAGTTCAAAATGCAGCTACCCTGGTTACACACAGAGTGGAGTTCAAAGTTCATAAAAGTCGACTTCAGGCTCTGTGTATGGGGGGGGGGGGTCTATGACCCCGTTTACACAGAGCCTGAGTCGACTTTAGTCGACTTTGAACTCAACTTCATTTGTGTGTAAACAGGGTTGTCATCATTTGAACTCGACTTCAGAAGTCGATTTCAAACTCGAAGTTTTGCAGTGTAAACGAACACATAATTAGAAGTCGACTTCATATTAAGGTAATTTGAAGCATGAGCAAATGATGGCATAAAAGTCAAATTCACAATTTGTTTTGAACTTGACTACCGTGTAAACACCCCGTCAAGAAATAATTTATGCTAATCCTTAGTCGCAATCTGAATTCGATGTCGCAATTCAAGTCACTTCTCTGTGTAAACGGGGTCTTATGTAGTTCATTTTTCAAAAGAGACACTTGATAACCCGGCCTGATAGTAACAGACATGGTGTTAGCAACATTGTTCACACTATATTGATTGGAAACTTATCTCACCAAAACGTTCAGAACAGAGAAGATATCTTACACTTCCCACAATGCATTTCTTCCATTTCAATTTTTTGTACTGATTTGCTATCTAGTGCAACATGGGTTGACAAAAATTACCAGAATGAAATGAGCAGAGCCCGATCTTGCAACATATTTCTTGACTATCCATCCAACAGCTAGTCTATTCTCAACATGAAAACAAAGGGTACCCGTGCAAGGTAATACTGAGCATCATTTGATGTAAAGGATTGTTGCAAAGGATTCTGGGAAGGGTAATATACCTTTTGTAAGTTCAAAGCATCCCAGTGGAAATGTATACTATGCTGGGGTTCAAAATGTATAAAATGTGTCAATGTACTCTTCTCAAATTGTGAGAAGAGTTCTTGTTTTAGCAATATTCACAGAAGAGCTCAAGTGTACTTCATGGTATAATACTTATACCAAACATCCATTCATTGAACCTTCAAGTTTGTCAATGAAGAAATGAAACAAGATGAAGAAATAAACCATAATTTTGAGAATGTGACCTTGTATGCTACCCAACAACACATACTTACTTGTGTCTTCTTCATGATTTGCCAAAATAGAGATATTTGATATTGTGTCCCCCATTGATCTACAAATGTGCCCCCCCCCCATGACTGGAGCTAGCCACTTCTTTTATGTGGAGACTACATTTAAACACCCCACCCAGGTGCAATGGGAAGCTGTTAGGGGTAGTCACAGTCGTTGTACTGATGAACCCTGCGCCACTTGTAGGCTGCAAACATAGTTCCGACATATTCTAATGACGGCGGAATAAATGTAAAGCGCTTTGAGGCTGTTTACGGCATAAAGCGTTATATAAATATCTACATTTATTTATTTTATTTTTAAACATCACCTTTCAGCTTACATTCTAAGGATGTCCCACAAGATACATAAATTTATAAAGGTGAAATTATTTCATTTTTAATTTCTGGGGGAAATACAAAATTTTCTGAAAACTGTAACGCAATGTCTCGATTTGATTATGCTGTTTGTAAAGTTTCTAAAACTGCTTAGTTTTATAATCATGGTAATAATAGCAAATGATTAATTCATGTAATTTGGTGATTCAAACTTAAGGTTGAAACAACCAGGCTCAGGCTGGATCACATATGTCTAAGAAACAAAGGCCACTAATCAAACAGTACCCTGTCGGGGTTCTAATTTGTGTACTCCGCACATGCTGTGAAAACTTCCACCAATGGCCTTTTACTATGTTTATTGAACATGCTTCCCATGCTTCCAGATGGAATCTCAGAACGCAGGGTCTGTGCTCAAAATTATTATACATTCATCAGTATATTATTATCATGTACATTCATGTACAGGTATATATCGTATCAATTAAAAAATACTGAATCCAGTGTGCCTCAAATCAGATGCATAATCTGTGATTGCACAGAGTTTGACAGTCACTTGATCTTGCTGCTGGATGCTTGAATCAAGTATTGTGGCAAGAGCGTTGCTTTCTGATACAGCTGCTCAATGTTGGCTGTATACCTCTGTGGCACCTTTGACGTTCTGGTCAACTCCTCCTTGGTATGGATCGCAAGAGTCTTTGAGAAAGACTAAGCAAGGACCAACTATGATAATGACCCTACATGCGATCAAATGCCAGCAGGGTTACTAATCTAAAATAAAAACATGGTATTTCTACAACTGTTTTCTCTCATTAGTGATTAAACACTTGATGCAATATTAGTAGAAAGTTTTATAATTCAAATTCAATTCATTTCTTGTTTGGATTAATAATTTGTTCAAGTTGGCACTTGAGATCAAGTGCTGCTTGTGGTTGCATTGACAATCAATGGTCAAACAAGTTGACCTACTAGTATTCTTTCATCATAATTCACCTGCATTAGTTTACATCATATTATGAAGCTACATGTAATATCCATTCATCCATCTCCCAACTGGCCATTGATTTCATTGTATATCATTGATTTGATTCCCAGTATAGCTTTTCATCATAAGGATTTCCCCTTCCAAAATTGAAGGCTAAAATTGATTCCAAGTTTCCCATCATCACACGCCCAGTGCCCGGGGGAGGCACTTAACAAAAATGACCATACGGGTATGTTCCCCTGGAAAGACCCCCCTTTTTGGATTTTGCAGCTCCGAAAGACACTTAACTCAAATGACCATACGGGTATGTTCCCCTGGAAAGACCCCCCTTTTTGGATTTTGCAGCTCCGAAAGAGCTCTAAAAGGTTTTTTCAGGTGATTTTCAACCAGAAAGCTAAGAAAGACTCTTGATTTTGACTGTTCGCAGCTCCAAAAGTCCCCATTATAGTTGTTCGCAGCTCCAAAACGTGCCCACATCACTTTTTCATTTTGGTCAAAACTTCCATTGACAGAATCATCCCCCACATGGCCCACTTTACCCCCATCAAAATGCAGAAATGGGCTAGGATCCAAAAGCCTGGATCCGCCACTGGCATATGGGAGGGCGTTGATCATGATCAAAATGTGATGTAATTTACATCTTCCATAAAACATGCAAACAGCAAAAATGACATTCAAGTCAGAGTCAAAAATTTTGTTGGTCGAAGCAGCAAAAAAAATGTAGTTCACAGCATCTTGCGAATGGTAGTGAGCTTTAGTAAAAATTGCATTGCTCAATTCATAGCGAGCGTGTAGAAGAATTCAAATATCACAGATATACTTTTGTAGGTCCTGTGGTTCTTGAGTTATGTTGTAAAGAGAGCTAAAATAACAACCCTTTTGTAAAACGTACAATAACTCATTTTCAAAACAACAATAAATTGAGCAGGTTTGCAAAGTAGGCTATGATTTGTAGAATGAACTTTTGCAAAGTGTTATTTTTCAATAAATATATGATTCAGATAATGAAAATCATTTTTTTTTTTGCTGCTTCGACCAACAATACCTTGTATAACCTTAAAATGATGAAAGTTTTGGCCAAAATAAAAAGTGCTACGGATAGGTGACTGAAAACTATCATTAATTGAGCACTAAAACCACACACACACAAGTGGCTTCCTTGATGCATGACCAGCATAGTGACACTTAATATGGTTCATTTGACTAATTGTTCTCATAGTTTAACTTGAGTGGTGAGAAGTCTTCTTCAGTTTACATAAACACAACTTCAGGATTTAAAGGCTTAAATTCATTTAAGCCACAGGAAACATCTTACAATTAACCAGTCTAGCTTAATGGGCTGGTAGCTCAAACTATTGTCTTTTTTTTGTCTTTGAAAGAAGGATGGGGGTAATGTGCACATTTCAGAATTTGGTGATTTTTTAGAATAATTTGCAAAAGTAATTTAGTGATATGACAGTAGAGTCTTTCTCATATTTTCTGGTGAATGTATTATATCTTGGGTTTTTCTCATTTTCTTGGATTTTCATTTTGTAAAGGGCAGTGGCGGCGCTATGGGGAGGGGGGCATTTTCCCTCCCCAATATTTTTATTGCCTTCCCCCACCCTTTTGAGCCCAAACCCCCAAAATTACATAAATTTCCACTTTTTGCAGCAATTTTGAACAAAATTTGATTCACTTTGCCTCCCCATTGCCCCCCCCCCAAATTCCTGGTGTCGCCATTGGTAAAGGGGTAAAGTACCCCCAGTATGTGAGTTACCCGTGGGGTATTCACATAGGAAAGGCATACGGGGAATGTGCCGCTACAATGGGTAGGGTTTTCCTGTGACTTACTTTTCCACAAAAAATCCTTAGACATGGGTCTATGTTTTGAAGAAAAAATCCTTCGACATGGGTCTATCTATGTTTTGAAGAAAAAGTCCTTAGACCGGTCTCCTTTTTAAATTTACCGTGCTATGTGTGAAAAACATGTTGCTTATACTATTTTCAAGCTAATCCTTAGATATGGGTCCCAATTTTTGGAAAATCCTTAGATATGGGTCCCTATTTTCAGTAAAAATACCCTTAGAAGTGGGTTCAGAAGCTTGAGCCACACATCCCCGTCGAAAATATAATCCAGGTTCGTTCGGCTGCTGCTATATTCGGCCTAGGACATGCACCATTTTTATGAAATTATTCCAGGTATTTTGTTTTTACCTGCTATCATGGCTATTAAACCGCAGTTGATTTGCTTCAATTGCTTTTTGTACATGGCCTTGGCTTGAAAAATAATTTCAGTGTAAAGGCCTAAACCTATAATTAATCCCATCAATCCTGTAAGTGTAAGTGTAAGTGTAAGTGTAAAGAAAAACACTTAATCAATTTTACTATACTCAGATACTCACCTCTCACTTCAATTTGGGCACAGGTAGGCCTAGTCATCAATGAGATGATCGCTAAAACAACCAACATGAACACATTAAATCGCTGCATCCTTAATATTGACTCCATTTATGTACTCCAAGGAGAATGCATGCCATAAACTAGTCCTTTTTTGTATGATCCAGTTCACAAAACTCAAGGTGATCCAAAGTTGATTATATCATTGAGAGAGAATCCTCATCACTCACGTAAATACACCTGTGGTACTGGTACTACAGACACTAGCGTACGGTGACAGTGTGTGTACATTCATGCACGCTGTAAATTGATTAGCTACCAGTGTTTCTAATGCCGACGACTGTCAGTGTGCAAGGCTGCAGGGGTGTCCCCTTGACTCAATTACAACTGTGCTAAACACACTAATTGAACCAAACGTGATAAACACTGCAGAGATCACAACTAATAAGCAGCAGTATTTTACACGTTTTAAGGTTTTAATGTAGCGTAGATAGTGCAAACATAATGCTCAAATTAACATCATTATAATTTCTGTGTCTTTGTAGAAACTGAGTCCTTGTCTAAGCTTGTCTATTAGCTAATATTTTGGCCAGTTCTCTTGCAGAGTTTTGAAGTGGCCGCCGATCACTCGTCTTCTCAGTTGCCAGTTTGATTTCGCTCGATATGCAGTGAGAGGATGAACTGGTGGCGCGGCGGTGGAGTCTACGCCGATTTGTGACAAGTTTATGTTTAGGACATTTCGTGATCCACAGCATCATCCCCCCTTTTTTTTTCTCAAAAAAGTTGAGATTTTTATGTCACTGGAAACCTCTCTGGCTACATAATGTTTATGTACAAAATATTTCATGCAGATTAATTCGTGGCCCAAACCATGATTTTTTTTTGGGGGGGGGGGGCTGATTTTGAAAAAGTGGACTTTTTTTTTGGACCTTTTTTAACTAGAGGGCGCCGGGCGGATTTGAAAAAAGTGGATTTTTTAAAATAAAATTTTGACCATTTTTGACCAAAAAGGCATAAAAAAACTACCCATTTTTTTTTTTTTCATTCGCTACCGTAAAATGGGGTAACTTCGGTCAGCGGGGTAACTTTGGTCGATCAAATAGGGCCTATATTTTTTTAAATGGTCATATTTCCGTACAGCAATATTGTTTTTGGTCATATTTGGTGTCAATTTGTTAAGAGATATATTTGGAAGAAATAATAGTCGCTCATGTCCAATTTCCGGTATTTTTGACCAAAAATGAGCATTTTTTTATATTTTCTTCAGACAAAATAAAAATCGATATTTGTGAGCAAGGTTTGCAAGGGGTCAAATGTCACTAAAAACAGCAACTTGCCCATATACAGCGAAGATCAATTTTTTGATTTTTTTTCTTCATTGAATGTAATACTCTGACCAAAGTTGCCTTAAATGCGGGGGAACTTTGGTCAGGCTATTTTTAATCCCTAGGCCGGGCACCCTTACAAAATTATTAAAGAATCTTTTTCAACTTCTAGGCCTAGGTGTAGCCTATAAGGGAACCCTAATGTCATAAAAGATTAATTAGAAATATAATTGGTTTTGTTTGGAAGCAGTGGTTTAAAAACTCTGAAAAGTGCCCAAAGTAGGCCTACCCCCATTTTACGGTACGCTTTGGGTAAAAAAGGGTTGGGGGGACGTTCGCCCTCAGCACCCCCCGGGTTACGTGCCTGCATGTGGGCTGCATGTAAGGACCATCGGCGGCGGAACCGGGGGCAGGGGGACCAGTGGCGTGCGCAAAGGGGGCAGGGGGCACAGCCCCCCCCCCCCACTTTTGTTGGTCATTCGGGGGAAATCAGTCATTCCGCTCGTTTACACTCCTAATCAGACTCCATTCGGGGGAACTGAACAACCTGGCCCCCCACTTTCAATGTGCTGCGCACTGCGCCTGAGGGGACCAGTATCCCCTCCACTTTCTCGACCACGGGGGCCTGCCCCCTGCTGTCACATGTCTATAATTCTCTATTATAGATCCTTAAAAAAAGTGTACAAATGATACACGGCCAAATGGCTTCAAAAGTTGGTCCTTCATTTTGCAAGATTTTTCAACCCCCCTGTGCATGGATAAACAAATCCCCCTTTTCGCTTCTGCTTTGGATACCCAATAGGCCTAACAATAATGAGTAAAAATCCACGATATCGAATGACTTCAATTTGCGCCTATTTTAAACCCATTTTCGGATTTTCAAACATAAATTGTACAATAAATACCCGGTGGGTTCAGTTTGTATTTAAAGGTAGGACGTATGACCGTTCCAGGATTTGAAAATGACCCCTATTTCACGGGGAATCGAGGACATTTGCAGCAATTTTACCCCCTATTTTGCGCGAAATCAAGGAAAATTTGCCCCCAAATACCTCCCCTATTTTTTATCATTTTGAGGACGCATTTTCATTTCACCCCCTTATTACGAGGAATCGAGGACATTTTTCCGAAATAAATACCCCTATTTTTACCATTTCAAGGACGCTTTTGAATTTCCCCCCTATTTCACGGGGAAATAAGGACAATAACGAAAACTGTAGCGGTAAAACGCGGATGAAAGTCCTAGAAATACACCCTATTTTCCATTTCAAGGACAATTTTGCTCCAAAACACCCCTAATTTGGACAATCGCGAACAATTTTGTCCTCGAAAATTCCGCGGACATTTCTTGAAAAGTACCCCTAATTGGAACCATCATGCGTACACATTGTCAGTGAAGACTGAACCCACCTGGAATAAATAGTGCCCAAAATGGTCTACCAAACTCAATTGGGCCTTCAGTTTGCACAAATTTGTCACTTCTGAGGGGGGACAGACACCTTTTCGATTCTGATTTGGACACCCAACAGGAATACTACCGTAAAATGGGGGTACTTTGGGCACTTTTCAGAGTTTTTAAACCACTGCTTCCAAACAAAACCAATTATATTTCGAATTAACTCTTTTTGTGACATTAGGGTTCCTTCTACACCTTGAAGTTGAAAAAGATTTTTAATAATTTTGTAAGGGTGCCCTAGGGAAAAATGACCTGACCAAAGTTACCCCGCCTTTGGGGCAACTTTGGTCACAGTAGGCCTATTACATTCCATGAAGAAAAAAAATCAAAAAAATTGATCTTCGCTGAATATGGGCAAGTTGGTTTTTTTTGTGACATTTGACACCTTGCAAAATTAATCAAACACACATCCTTGCTCACAAATATCGATTTTTATTTTTTCTTAAAAAATGTAAAAAATGCTGATTTTTGGTCAAAAATGCTTTTTTCGTAAATTTCAAGGAAATTACACATGAGCGACTATTATTTCTTCCAAACATATTTATTAACAAATTGACACCAAATATGACTAAAAACAATATTGCTGTACGAAAATATAACCATTTAAAAAATATATTTGACCGACCAAAGTTACCCCGCTGACCGAAGTTACCCCATTTTACGGTATATTTCAAGCAATAATTTATACAATAATAGTGCACTATATAAGTATAAACAGTAACATGTTCACGAATCATCTCCGATATCCCCTTTCGCCTCTGCTTTGGGAGCAGGAGCAATATTATGCTACGCTATTTTACTTTAAAAAGTTTAAAGCAATAAATAGTGAAAACTCGAATGGCTTTAATTCATTTACCCTTCATTTCACCAATTTTCCACTTTTGCAAACTAAAATCGAACACAATGATAGTACCGACTGGTGCACCTAATGGCTTCAATTGGGCTTTCATTTTGCAAAAGTTTCTGATTTGCAAGTGATAATCTTGGGTTTTCCCTGGTTTTTCAAATTACTGGGCGTCGATGAGTTAGAACAGGGGTTTTTTTCGTCGTCAAAGTATGCACTCTCACTCTAGATAGAGGGCAGTATACACACGTAAACTGAACAGAGCTCTGCAGAGCAACCGAGCAGGATAATAGAAGGCTCAAAATCCCCGGGCAAAATCCAAGTTTTTCTATTAATTTGATGAAAATCCACGTTTTTCCAATTTAAAATTTCCAAAAAAAAAAAAACAACAACAACAAAACGAGTCGATAACTGGTTGAAAAGTCCCAGTAAGGTGCGCGGGGCCTGACCGACCTAGAATTTTGAGTTTTAGATAGGCCTATATTTTACTAAAATCAACCGTTTAAGGGACGCGTTCATAAACACTTGTTAGGGGTGGTGCAATAATTATGTGTACCCCGGGGTGAATTATAGGGGGGGCAAAGATTTTTGGCAGGCCAAAAGGGGGGGCAAGCATTTTTGGCAGGTCGAAAGGGGGGGTCAAGCGATTTTTGGCCGGTCGAAAGGGGGGGGCAAGCAATTTTTGGCACAAATATTTTGGGCACCGTTTCTATATTACGCCCTAAAAAGGCGTAGGAAAACGTTACGAACACGTTCCAATATGCAAAATTTCCTGCTCGCTGCGCTCGCATTATATGTTAAGACAATTTACGGTTTTAAATTCGGGTTCCCCAAAATCTTGCATGTGTAAGGGGGGCAAAGATTTTTTGGCACATCAAAAGGGGGGGCAAAGGTTTTTTGGCACGTCGAAAGGGGGGGCAAAGGTTTTTGGCACGGCCAAAGGGGGGGCAAGCGATTTTGGCAGACCATTTTGAGAATTCACCCCCGGGGTACACATAATTATTGCACCACCCCTTAGGGCGGCCTGATGCAAGAAAAATTTCATCGCAAAATTTTTCGGCCCTCCCCTTTTCAATCTCAAAAATGTCAGCGCCCCCCCCTTTTTTTTGACATGAAAATTATGGGTCAACCCCATAGAAAAACATATACTCAATTTTCCCAGGAAAATTTATGGTCATTTTTTCAGCCCCCCCCCCCCTTAGGATGGTCAAATCTTTTACCCCTTTTTTTGCACTAGCCCCCCCCCCACAAGTGTTTGTGAACGGTCCCTAATTTATTAAATTTGGCTGAACATTTTTGGAAAAAATCTTTACCAAAAATAAATTTGTCAATTTTGGCTGAACCTTTTTTAGAAAAAATGTTGATTTTTTCAGATGTCTCAGATCTTGGCGATGTTTTACGGTAATTCAACCTCCAGGAAAAACAAAAATCAGTTATTCCGCTCGTTTACACTCTATATGCTCCATTCGGGGAACTGAACAACCCCCCCCCCCCCCCACTTTCAATGTGCTGCGCACGCCACTGAGGGGGACTACTAGTGTCCCCTCCACTTTTTCGACCACGGAGGGCCTATCCTGCTGTCACATGTCACTATAAACAGTAACATGTTCACGAATCATCTCAGATATCCCCTTTCACCTCTGCTTTGGGAGCAGGAGCAATATTGGGCTATTCCAGAAAATAGGTGCACACCACCTATAGAGGAGTAAATTTTCAATCAAAGAAATGTCCGGATTTCCAAGTCTGCTTTCTGAAAACGACTGGATTTCCAATTGCCAATGTTACTGAAAAAAGCTTGGAAATTCAATCAAATGAAGGAAAAATCATGGAAATGATGAAAATGAGTTCTCAAATTGAGGATTTCTGATTTTAAACTATTTTTCTGCCGTATAGTTTTTTGCCTTTGGGCACTTTAAAAGTCTGGATTTCCAACAGTCACGACTGGACAAAAAGTCCGGATATCCGAACTCCTCTAGCAATAAATAGTGAAAACTCGAATGGCTTTAATTCATTTACCCTTCATTTCACCAATTTTCCGCTTTTGCAAACTAAAATTGAACACAATGATAGTACCGACTGGTGCACCTAATGGCTTCAATTGGGCTTTCATTTTGCAAAAGTTTCTGATTTTCAAGTGAAAATCTTGGGTTTTCCCTGGTTTTTCGAATTACTTGGCGTCGATGAGTTAGAACAGGGGGTTTTCGTCGTCAAAGTATGCACTCTCACTCTAGATAGAGGGCAGTATACACGTAAACTGAACAGAGCTCTGCAGAGCAACCGAGCAGGATAATAGAAGGCTCAAAATCCAAGTTTTTCTATTTGATGAAATCAAAGTTTTTCAATTTAAAATTACCAAAAAAAAAAAAAAAACAAACAAGCAACAACAAAACGAGTCGATAACTGGTTGAAAAGTCTCAGTAAGGTGCGCGGGGGCCTGACCGAATTTTGCGTTTTAGATAGGCCTATATTACTAAAATCAACCGTTTAAGGGACGCGTTCATAAACACTTGTTAGGGGGGCCTGATGCAAGAAAAATTTCATCGCAAAATTTTTTCGGCCCCTTCCTTTTCAATCTCAAAATGTCAGCGCCCCCTCCCTTTTTTTTTTGACATGAAAATTATTGGTCAACCCCATAGAAAAGCATATACTCAATTTTCCCAGGAAAATGTATGGTCATTTTTTCAGCCCCCTTAGGATGGTCAAATCTTTTAAGACCCCCCTTTTGCACTAGCCCCCCCAAGTGTTTGTGAACGGTCCCTAATTTATTACATTTGGCTGAACATTTTTGGAAAAAATCTTTACAAAAAATAAATTTATCAATTTTGGCTGAACCTTTTTAGAAAAAAAAAGATTTTTTCAGATGTCTCAGATCTTGGTGATGTTTTAGGGTAATTCAACCTCCAGGAAAAACAAAAACAAAACGCCCGACCGACCGACCCGTCCGCTCGCACTCTGTGGTCCGCCTGTAGAACAGGGTTTTTTCCGTCATCCGAGACTGAATGCACTCACACTCTAAATAGAGGGCGGTATACACCGGCTGAAAAGAGCCGACAGAACACTTTACGGCACCACGCACAGTGTCATCGCCCCGATATCTTCATGGCAGAAATTGCCATGGTAGGTTGAATCCACCGCCACGCATGGCCATTTTGTATCGACCTGTTTAATAGTTTTGAGCCGCATAATGGGCCGAAGGACATCTGACTAAGGCTACTGACAATAGCCCTGATTAGCCCGGTGACTGACCTCGCTAGTGTGTGAGTGACCATGGTAAGCCATATGTCATATGCTTATAGACTACCTTCACGATTGGCCTATACACTGCGCTATATAATTCGGCACATATAAATCAGAATTATTGTCAATTTTTGACTCAAGACGCACGGTTCTTTCTCAAGACGCAAGCTAACGACTATCATATCTGTTCAAAATATATATTCAAGTGCAAGGAACTTAACCACATCTGGTTTCTTTATACGAAATCTTTTACGGGAGATATTCATCATTTTCTACCCCGGAATCCAAAGATTTTCTTCTCATATCAAACTCGTGCATATAGGACATTCACGTGTGTCGATCCCGGGTATTGATTTTAGTATCTCTGTTGACAAAGTAATTATTAGCCAGGCGATGTCGGTGTACCACGTAGGCCTGGAGCTTAACTCGACGAATCTATGTATGAGGTCAAATTTGGGCCCCGGAATTTGGGGGAAAATTGATCACATGATTAGACAACTTCAGGACTTAAATTGGTGTTCCCCCCTAATCTGACATGTGTGTGGGGGGGGGGGGGGGGGGTGTGTGTGTGGTGTGTGTGGGGGTTGTGTGTAGGGAGGGCGGCAAATATTTATTGGCATGTCGAAACTTGGCGGAGGAGCAAAAAATGTTTGGCATGTCAAAAGGGAAGGGGCACGCGATTTTTAAAGTTATTATGCCAAGTGTAGCTTTGTAGATCTGTATTATAATAATAGGCCTACTTTGTTAGCTGATATAACATAATATATATTAAATTTTTTATTGTGTCTTGGATCAAACTCGTATAATGTACGGTGTTTTAATCAATCTGATGATTTTGCCATTAAGCCGCCCAGTCTGTACATGCAGTTCTCCGTTTCCTTTTGTTTGAGTTCTCTTCTGTGCCTCAGTCCGTTTAGGTCAGGCTGCGGAGCACTGCATAATCTGACTTTTGGAATACATTTCGCTTTTGATTTGATTCTTGTTTTTAACTTGTTTAATATTGTTAATGCATTGTTGTTGCTGCCACTATTTGATTGGACTTGCATAGTGACTCAGAAGGTGGTGAACTGGTCTGCGTTTTGCCGGCTCCTTGTTTTTGCTCTGTTTTCCTCACCCGGCTCGGCTCCCCACCTATGAGTTGCTGTGTGCTTCCAATCTTGTGCAATGTACCCGGTCAATTTCTTGCAATATTAAGAGATCATGGCTATTAATTGTCTCGGTCCCAGCAGGTTTGTGTTCCTCTGTCACTAAACAAACCGTCTGGCGACAACCCTGAAATGACAATCGCTGATTGGTTAACGGATTTCCAAATAAAACTGTTTTCAATTGGCTATAGGACGTGACTTGTGTAAGTGACACTAAACATCATAGACACTCCACTATTTGTAGTCTTTGTAGATACCGCAAACGAAAAATGTACGCTAGCTAATAGCAGCCACTGAGGCGCCGATCGTCCGATATCGCCTTTCATGTACGCGACTTGCAGCGCGTACTCACGTACACTGTCTGGATTTATGTAACCGCAGAGCTGTCCATCAACCACTGCATGCGCCGAAGCCCAGCGTTGATTGACAGCAAAATTTAACGCCAGTATTTATGGCGTTGATGTTCAGCCAATCAGAGAAGACGTATTATGAGGTTGTCGCCAGACGGTTTGTTTAGTGACGGAAGGAGCACAAATCGGAAGGGACCGAGACTAGGCTATTAAGAGCTCATTAAGTTGTGTGTCGGTAGATTTACCAGACATGGATACTCCATGTGAGGCTATCTGGAACTACATAGAGTTTGCTGGGGCGGGCAAGCTAGTGTACATATGGAGTTTTTATGCCCCCCCCCCCCCTAAGTCTGGCAAACCGTTAAATTTGACAGTGTAGTCAAGATTATGGGAATTGATACCAAGAAACACACCAACGTTTTGTTATGTGGTGACTTCAACTTTCCGGACATAAACTGGGACATTGGCCAAACAACAGTGGACTTCGGTTGTATATATAAATGCGCATATATAAATGCGCACGTGACCAGATGGCCAGTGCCATGTTCGTGTTACCTCACTGTCAATCACTGAAATTGCGACCACAGTTCCAGGTGGTGGCCGCATTGCATTCTCTAAATTCAGTAAATTTTCATCGTCAACCGTGTAATTGAATGGGATTATTTTGAAATTTTAAAACGCTTGAAATATCACAAACAAATAGGCCTATGTTGATAAATAATATAAATACAAGCTAAACCCGTTGGGGTTCGATAATGAACCCCACAAAATTAACCGACTATATTGGAAAATGCCATACGGCCGGGCGGTTTCACAAGTTGCCGGCTCGATCATGTCATCCGCCGCCTGCACAGTTCTGACCTTAAAGCCAATCATGTCCCCTTTCATACTTTCATGCCGTTGCGACAAGAGGCATGACTTATCAGCCATTCACAAGTCTTGATTGTGTCTGTTTGTCTACAATGCGCGTGTGTCACGCCGCTCGGCGGCAAGCAGCATGATAGTATGAAACCAGCACTACGTCATAGATATGGCCAAATTGGCACGCCCATTTAGCACGGAAATTATGAAATATAAGTTTGTAAATCAGCTACACCTTTGACGTCATCTTCTAATAGTGTGACGTCATCGAAGGTTGTCAACAAGCCATAAACCATCAGAGCCATAACATCCGGCTGAGGACGCAGTTGGTACTGTGAAAGCGCTCCCGGTAAGCGATCAAATTTAAAGTAGTGTTGAAGTCAAAAAATTCTTCTAATTTAAATTATACCACTACGTATGAATTTACAATTTTATATCAAGACTGAATTCGGCAGTGATTGCCTTCGGCTTGTTAGTAGGTATGTCACAGTGGCTGCACAATAATTCTGCTACACTGTGCATGCAAGCATAACAGTGAATTGAAAAGGGCGCGCTTCAAATTTGGCCAATTTTAGAAAACATCCATGTCGATAAATGAATTTCTTCATATGCTTCATTTATCCAAATTGTTTGAATTTTTAATATATGGTGTGTGAGCCTTCCCGGGGCTACCATCGGATCCCCCCAAATTAAAAATTGTTTTGTTTAAGAACTACTGCCTGTTTTTATGGATTTTTGAAGATCGCTCATAAATCAGTAAATATAGGCCTACTGAAGTAAAGGAACTACCACCATTTAGCTGAAATACTAATCTTTCTTAGCATGTAAATTAATTCCGTCGACAACAAATGAAACACTTCCCTAAAACCAGTTGAAGCAAAACATTAATCAATGTTTTTTAGGGAGTAATTTTCCAAACCACAATAGCTCTAAGCCATTGTGTGTGTCCAAGGCCATACTATTTTTGTATACGCGGTACAGTAAAATTGCTGTTCATTTTACCGATTATAATCCCATGTTAATCCAGATGACAAAATGTTAATTTAAAGTCTCATTGCAACTGAATTTTAATTTTTACTTTTCGGACTTGGCTTTGAGTAATGGTGACACATACCATGTTTACAGTAAAAATGAAAATTATATTCCAGACACCGTCAAAATGTCAAACTTTTAATTTTTTTGTATTGTTTTTAAATAATTAACTGCAGTTCATTTATTCAACCTCATAACAGGATCATACTTAAAAGATTTATGATGAATGAACAGACGTTCATTAAATATTGAAAAAAAAAAAAAATACTCATGCCTAATTTGCATAATAATATCATAAATACATAATTATCTGTAATTACCTAATTTGCATAATTAATTACTTTTTGTGTATTTTTGTCATCAATTGAAAGAACTTTGTATACATATGTGTGCAAAAAAAAACCGCACCTTTATATCATGTACGGTTTTCTATTGGCATCAATTTTGCATATTAATAAGCTGAACTTAGTCATTTTTGAGATTTAATTTGTCTGCAGATTGGCCGAAATGGCTAAAATAGTATATTTGATTAATTTATTATCATTATTCAATGATGGATTTTTTAATTTTGTTTTCTGTAACGAAGTCAGGAAAGATAGGCATTTAACATGTGCTATTTAAATTAACGCTGTTTTTCCAAGCAAGCGTCCAAATAAACCTTCAAAATCTCGAAATGTGCCAATTTTGTCATTACAGCCATTTGTGGCAGGATTTCATTCCATTTACGAGCATCTTTAAATTGACATTACATCACAATGCATTGACCGATTTCAATTCTGTTTTTTGATTTTTGATGCTTTAATAAAGCTTAATAATGTAGGAACATTAAATAACGCGTTTCTGCTGCGATTATTTTTGAGGTGATATACCTATTGTTAGACAGTTTGAAAAAACATCACTCAAACTCGCTCGGTTCAAGAATTATTTACGATTTAACCTGACGTGCTTTAATAATCGTGTGACACCAAAATATCTCCGTCTGCCGACCCCGGAAGTGAAAGGATTTCGTGCGAGAAATATCATCCAAAAAGCACAAAGATCTTTACTCAACGAGCGGATACGGCAAAATAATTTTACTTTGGATATTTTAAAGCAAAAACATCAAGAATTAGAAACCAAATTACGCGGTTTATTACCGGAAACAGCATGGTTGAGAGTCTCGGAGTTTATCGCCCATGCGCAGAAGCGAGAACATGACCTGGTAAAGGATCGCCAAATTCGGAAGTTTGGACGTTTAAAAACAGAGAAAGAGAACGCCGATATTTTGGGTAAAGACGGTTTTACAGCGGATATGAGGAGTAAAGACAAGTGGGTGGTGAATTTGTCATCTAGGAAGCTTACGCAGCCGGAAGTTAATGTGTTAGAACGCGGTCTTAACTTCGCGGTAAGTCCAGAAAGTTTGCCCATCAATGACATTGTAGTTGCCACTGAAAGTGCATGTAAACAAATTGCAAACGATAAAGCGGCTGAATTACGTGCTCGTGTTGTGAATATTGCAAAAAATGCTAAACCCCCGGTAAGCAATATCAATAAGGCTGAGCGATCGGCGGTTGAATCTTTAAAGAAAGACACAAGCATCCAAATCTTGCCAGCTGATAAGGGAAGAGCAACTGTTGTGATAGACAATTCAGTGTATGAAGAGAAAGCTTTAGCTCTACTGCAAGATGAAAGTGTCTATGAGACTCTGAAAAAAGACCCCACTCAGAAATTTCAAAGCAGACTTATCAAGTTGCTGAAAGAACTCAAAGAAACAGGTGCGATAACTAGCAAGACATATTGGGACTTATATCCTACCGTAGCTGATGTTCCCAGATTTTATGGTCTCATAAAGATACATAAAGCCGAGGCACCGTTAAGACCCATAGTGTCAAGCATCGGCGCTGTGACCTATAATCTTGCGAGGTTTGTTGCGGACATTATATCACCTTTGATAGGAAAAACGGAACATCACATCGTTAATTCTCAGGCCTTTGTTAACCAGATCAAAGACTTAAAAGTAGAGCCTGATGAGTCCATAGTGTCCTTTGACGTGTCGGCATTGTTCACTTCTATCCCGGTGAAAGAAGCTCTCGTTGTCGTTCGCAGTTTGTTGGAAAATGACGAAACCTGGAAAGTAGGGACAGCGGAAGATCTAGAGGTGGACGACATCATCAATCTCTTGAACTTTTGCTTAAGCACGACATATTTTGTGTTCAGAGAGAAATACTACCAACAGAAGGATGGATGCGCAATGGGCAGTCCTTGCAGTCCCCTGGTGGCCAACGCGTATATGGAGTATTTTGAAAAGCGAGCTTTGTCATCCGCTCCTCATCCACCACGCATGTGGGTTCGCTATGTCGACGACACATTCTGCGTTATAAAAACTTCGCACGTGGATGAATTTACAGATCACATAAATTCGCAAGATAATAACATTAAGTTCACCAGAGAGGAAGAGGAAGACGGGCAACTTCCTTTCCTAGACACTCTGATCGTGCGGGCTAGCGATGGCAGTGTGAAGGTCAAGATCTTTAGAAAACCAACTCACACTGACCAGTATTTAAGTTTCGCTTCCCACCACCCACTGGAGCACAAATTAAGTGTGATCAAGACATTGCTTTATAGGAGTGAAATTGTTACGGATCCGGAGGATAGAGCTGAGGAAATTGAACACGTAAAAGGAGCGCTCCGAAACTGCGGTTATCGCGACTGGACCTTTTTCAGAGCCCAGGAGAAGCGTGAAAAATCAGCTTCACAGGACGAACCGGATAGTGAAACTTCCAAGGGGTTCACAATAACTTTACCCTACTTGGAAGGAACTTCGGAGCAGCTTCGCCGAGCATTCAAAACAGCAGGTGTTCCCACAGCCTTTAAACCATACCGCACACTCCGGCAAACACTTGTGTCACCGAAAGATAAAGTAGACAAATTAAAACAGTCAGGGACCGTCTACGAAATCTCCTGTTCAGACTGTGATGCTATGTACATTGGTGAAACAGGTAGAAAGTTGGAAAAACGGCTATCTGAACATAAATCAAAGGCTGCCGGTTCCAAATCTGCTGTACATGAGCATATTTCCAGGAGCAAAAACACCCATCAAATAGACTGGGAAAACGTAAATGTGCTGGAAAAAGAACCCAAAGAATTTTCCAGAAGGGTCCTAGAAGCCATACACATCAGGAAAAAAGGACCCAACTTGAACAGAGACACTGGACTGGATTTAGATCCAGTTTGGGACAACCTACTCATACCCAAGACCACCAGGGGACGAGGACAACACCTTTGACGTCATCTTCTAATAGTGTGACGTCATCGAAGGTTGTCAACAAGCCATAAACCATCAGAGCCATAACATCCGGCTGAGGACGCAGTTGGTACTGTGAAAGCGCTCCCGGTAAGCGATCAAATTTAAGTAGTGTTGAAGTCAAAAAATTCTTCTAATTCAGCTATATCTAGCTTTTCCGTAGTTAATTTTTTTTCCGTGATGGAAAACGTTAATAAAGAGTTTATCTTTCGGGTCAAGTTATTTTACCCTTTGCAATCAATGCCACTATTTTGCAAAAGCAATTTTCCTTGCGACCTGTCATTTTCCCCTATACTTTTGCACGGGGAGTTTATGTACATCCGGGTACCTTATATCGTTTAATACGGTATGGCGACTTGTAGATGTCACGAGCGCATTTATATATGCGCATTTATATACAACCGAAGTCCACTGATCAATTTGCTTCAGTCTTTACTGAAGAAGACTTGGCTTCACTGCCTACATGCAGCATGGGTGCTTCAGAGTTCCAATCTATCAGTGATCTTGACATCAGCGTAGAAGGTGTGCTAAAACAGCTACAGCAACTTGACACCAGTAAAGCAGGTGGCCCAGATTCCATACCTGCACGGATACTATACATGACTACGCAGAAGAATTGGCACCTGTACTTCATTTCATTTTTTGTCAATCTTACCAATCTGGTTTACTACATGAGGTGTGGAGGAAAGCATTAGTTACATCCAGGTTCTAAATCATCTCCAGAGAACTATCGTCCTGTCAGTTTGACCTGTATTGCTTGCAAAATGATGGAGCATATCGTCCTTTCGCACATTTCCAAACATTTTTCTGCAAATAATAGATCTGCCATTTTAGGTAAATTCAGTACATTATGAGCACCATAATTTTACACCATCACCCGACACACCCCAATTAATATTTAGCCCGTGCGCTTTATGCCCGACCTCCGCACTCCGTGCATCCGCGGGTATTCATGCTTGTCGGTGAACTTTAAAAACACCCTCTTTTGCATCTCATTTCACGAAGTTTTAGGGAAAAACACCCTTTTTTAGCGATTTCGCGAATTATTTGCCCTTAGACAATACCCCTATTTTCGCTAAAACGCGAACGATATTTCTAATATTATACCCTTTTCTGGCAGAAACGCGTAGGATGAAAATACCCTTTTTTCAATTTCGCGAACACGTGGTTTGAAAAAACACCCCTTTTTGTGTGTTTCGCGAATCGCGTTTCTTCATCTGAAAACAGCCCTCATTTCGCGAAATTTTCGACAAGAATGAATACCCGCGGATGCACGGATGCACGGAGTGCGAGGGCCGGGGCTTTATTCAGGCCCTTCCAGACCAGTCGTGGAATTTTGCTCAAAATATTCCATACTATTATGTCAAGTCTGTATCTCATACCCTCGTTTGTATGCCTTTATCTAATCCTGCCCCACATGTCAAGGACTATTTGGCCTATTTAATCTTGCAATGAGACTGTACAGTGTATGAAAATGATTCTGGCCATCACATGATTATAACAGGCTTTACTGACTGGTGATCAATTGTTTAACAAGTGAAAAGGCTTGGCATGTAGGAAAAATACACTGGATATTTCACTACAGCCAAGTCCTTATCTATCTGCATGGTGTAATATTAATTATTATGGTGATATAACATGTATAATGAAAATGAAGCTGTATCAAAAGATTGGTACCCAGCAGTTTTGATAGTTATATTGAAAAGCCTGGTTCTTTCAAATGAAATATTGGATCCCCTTAAAATGATAAAATGACCAGATCTGTTTATGACATTCATCAACAAATGATGCGGATCCTATGTTGCATTTTGATGTGGCAGTCATGTCCATAATCACTGGAAACTGATGTGTACCAACTACCAACCATTACCTGATCCGTGAACTTCGTCTTTTTAAAGACAATTCGTGTTAGTCGTAACAGCAACCTTTAAAGTTTTAACATAATTGCCTTTTTTTCTGTTCTTTTTTAGCTTTATGTGCTGTTCTTTGACCATCTTTATTTTTACTCAAAATATAACATCCGTCGAAAGCATTACGCTATATATACCGGTAGTCACATGACGAATATCGAATTACATAATACATATATTTTAAAATTACGATACGCCTACATTTGCAATGTATATATAATCCTTATTTTTGGTCGTAACATCAACTATTAATGATTTAACATAATTACTTTTTTTTACTCAAAATATAACATCCGTCGAAAGCATTACTCTATATATACCGGTAGTCATATGACGAATATCGAATTACATAATACATATATTTTAAAATTACGATACGCCTACATTTTTGTAATGTACAATACGCAACTCTAAACCATCCTGGTTTCAAAAATGAACTGAATCGAATTATAATTCTCTACTTATTCTGATTTTTAAAGTTATTATCAAATGCATGTTTACCTGGAATTTCTCCTAAATTGAAATACTGTACCTTTTTTGGGGGGCAGGCCAGGTCCTTGCATATTGGAGATGGCACGGCTCTTATCTTATGCTCTAACAGGTTTAGCGCGTGTGACTTATGAACTGCAGATGTTTTTTTAACGTATTCTTAACAATTCTTAAGGGATAATAACAAGATTTACATATAGTTTCTATACTGCTCCAAGAAAGTATCCTTACACTTGGAAAAATAATCACAATTTCAAAACTGAACCATATTGGGGTAAAATTGTTTTTGTAATAGACACACTATTTAATCCGGAACATTTTGACACCCCATTGAAAAGTTACAAGCATTTGATTAGACGAAGGTCCAGTTTTAAAAGTGACACACTGTCATATTCAAAACTCCACATTCTAGAAGATATCCAAAGCTTTCGATACATTTCAGCTATGATTTTGTCCACATCTCACGAGCCTGTTTATTCAATCCAAACGAGAAGAATACGTGGACACCTTGAAGAGAAGAAATCACGATAGCAATCCACCATATTACATCCACATCAACAGCGCTGGCTAACAACATCAGAATCCAACACAGACCCAGAACAGAGGAAACCTAAGCAATATCAATAATAACAATAAGGATTGGTAAAATAATGATAAGGTGTATAGTTTGTAGGGCAAAAGGTTTATATGTAAAATGGTATTTTATACACATTGGCACCATCCCTATAAATCCCTATAAATGCTCCCTCAGCGATTGGTCGGCCCTGGCCAGTGTTAGTTGAATCGATTCTAGACAGAGGTCACGGTTGTTTGATGGGATCATTTATTAGTTTTTCAAACAAAACATGTACACACAACAGCTAAATGTGATATCATGCTAATGTATACAGATGCTTTTGAGTCATTCTCTACTTTGAATTCCCCTCTTTTACAAAATAATTCACTTTTATAGCATTTTTTATTGCTTTTTCGGATATAAAATGTATCTATTAATGACAAAATTGGTGGCGCTATTTAGTTACCGGATACTGATAATTCCTTTTATTGTTTGATGAAATATGTTTATAAAATTTCCTTGTTGCTTGTTTCACCCATTCCAGCTGTTTTAATGGCAGTATTAATCACCTACCCCTTGCAAATAAAGAAATATGATTTAGGATAAATATCGCCATCTATAGTTTCCATTTAGTTAATAATGAAGCCAATTCTATATCAAACAGCTGTGAGGTACGTGATTTCATTCTTGAGTCATTAGCAAGACACAATGAAATGCAAGGACTGAACAACCCCACCCGTTTTGCTTTGCATAGCAAAGTATCTTACCTTGGCAAACAGAATACATTCTTTCCATCCATTTTCATTGCGAGATTGTTGCTGCAGTGTGTTTGACCGATGTCTTGCCTTTCGTAGCTTAATAAGCGTCACAGTGACAAGGATGATGTTAATAATAAGAGAAATCGCTACGGGTACCCCAAATGCAAGAAGAGTCGCAGGTCCAGAGCGAAGCCAGCATGAGGTCGCGTCATATACAGGGATCAAACTTGAATGAAGACACTCGCATAAATGCAGGGACACGGTTGTGAGGACAATTGGCAAAGGTAACCCCAACCCACAAGTTGTAGCAAGAAGTTAATCTTAAAACTGTCATTAAATTTCTGCGTCACTTGCCATGCAAATCTATAGAAGAGAATGCCCGCCAAAGTAGATGTCCACGTGAACATAGCCAGCCAGTAGTAATGAGATATAATGGAAAAATAATGCATGGTGTTTCTGAAAGTGGGACCACGTTGGACAAAATTGTAAACAACTGAGCGGAAAAGAGCGAAATTGAAAGTGAGATGATTCCGTTGCCATAGATATTGCGAAGCTTTTTAAATGTAATGTACGTAGTAAGTGTTCCAAGTGATCCAATGAGGGAGAAAGAGGTTGTTACAATACTGACAATATCACTGGGGTTGAGAAAACCAGAATTTGATGTTTCTTCTTTGTTTTTTCCGAATAACGAATTAATGCAAACCTGCGCCTTACCGTCAAATAAGAGTACGAAGTCATTGTCCTTAATTTCCAGACCTTTGTAGATCAGAATCGTGTCATTTACATTGGTAGTATACTCGCTGGCGTTTAAAGTTACGAATGCGCAATCAAGAATCGGGTTATCCACTTCATGACCACACACTAGTACTGTACGTTGACTAGATATATCGGGGGACTCCAAAATAAGCTTTTCATAGTAAACCATATATTTCGTGGTTATATAGATATTATCGGTTACGTATAGCACCATATTCTCCTGGAGGAGAGAAGGAACATGTACAAATTCAAATGGGCTTCCAGAGTACCAGGTTTCCTTACAAAGGGTATTCATTGATTTGTCCCGTGATCTTTGTTCGCATGACACGAAGGCGTCCACGTTAGTTACACCACAGAGATACTGATTATGTCTGTCCAGCTGTGCTTTATTTTCGATCATCCGAAATAGTTCAAACCCGTACTCCGGACCAAATTCAAAAGCTGTCACTCCTTTTGATTATCATTCATCATCATTATTTGACTATAATCATGTTCATTTATTTTTCTATTCCATGGTTTGCCCAGTGTTTCTTTCAGGCACTGGGTTGTTTCGAGACTGCGATGATGCACTTCTAACATGTCCAAAGAAAAACATACTTTTATGCTGACTACAATTCCAATTGTTAATAACATGTAAATGTGACTGGCTATTTATAACACAATGACCAGAAAGTGAAACAGAATATCCAGGTCTACACGTAATCTTACGGCATAATTTTGTCACCGGATCAAGAATTTCTCCAGATGAGCATTGAACTTCAGTGGGGGCAGTTGCATCTGTTCTGCGGAACTCCCACATATTTCGATACACGAATTTTGGTAGCTATAACATCCTAAATCAGTCATGTCAGGCACGATATCATTACATATCGCACAGTGCGGGTTTTGTACACCAAATGTGTACTGGGATCACATCGTTTGAGTACATATGATTTACATACTGCGGACATTGATGAATTTGAAGATGTTGGACAATCATCAATGAAACATAGACGAATGCGTTTTCCGACTTTGAACTCCTTGTGATACACTAATGTACTAAGTAATGTTTCTCCGGTATCAAGAGCTGATTTGATGCACTCAGCAGAGTCTGAAGGATACACATTCCAAGGATGAACTTTCCTAAGCTCACGATAATGGCAAATGGCGCAGAATATATTACGAAAGTTGTAACCAAAATCGTCAAAAACAGGCATTCCATTATTTAAAAGACTACTGCATTCTGATTTGATCAAATTTTCTTTCCAGGAATATGGACATGAAGCTACCAGTTGCACTTGTACAGATTCCCGTGTATTGTATGACACACGTGTGACTTTGGATCTACCCGATACCTCCATGTAATATTGTCGGTTATCGTTAAGTAACAAGCAGATTTGTAATCTATGCAACAGTCTCCAAACTGTAGGCATTCTACGTCACATCGACAGGTGGTATAATCTTTATGATTGCATCGGCTTTCGCAACTCTCGTCATGGGAAATAGATGTGTTCATCTCTAAGTCAGCAAGTTGTGAGACTGAAAAATAAGTCATTGTAAATCAGTACAATTTTTACATCTTTTTAATATCGCTCACAGTTTCAGAGTATATTTACTAACAAAGAATCCTTATTTGCATCTATCACACCATATCACACTCACACACATACCCCGAGGAATGCTAGTGGACACTTAATTCATACCTTTCTTACAATAGTGATAACTTTGAACCAATCCATAAGTGGCGCAGGTGCCGCTTACAAAACCGATTTGCGGGTTCGTATAAGGATCAAGTAAAATTGCAACTTTTGTCGAATTCGATGAATATTGAATAGAATGCTTTCTCGTTGTCTCGCACGTAATTTGATGAGAACCGAAGGGATGGGCGTCTTTCGAGCATAACTTGTACCATTCCGTAATGTTCGGTAGACTTTGGACATCAATCGTGAATAGATTTGTGGTGAAATCGTTCACTGGTACCAGACTGACATTCCATGCTGTTACAGTTACGATATTGGCGTCTGAAATTTAATTAAACGTGAACTGAATGTGATGGTGACAAGTAGTGGTGTGGTGACTACATAAGCCGAAGGTCCCTAATTATATCAGGTGGCATCAAATGCCACACTGATATATTGGGAAGCAGGCAAATCTGATTCTTTCGATTCTTTCGTCAAACCATCTTTTAAAATGCTACTAGTGCCCGACGCTTGCATCAATCTCGACCAAACATGGCCACAAGAAGCACTGACCCAAGCTCCTTCAAAGTTGTACACAGTTATTAGGGGTGAAAGGTCATGTAGGGGTGAAAGGTCATGTAGGGGTTATTAGAGGTCATTGTGTGGAAATCTTGCTACTAGTGCAAGGCGCTTGACCCAATTTCTACCAAACGTGGCCATAAGATCCGCTGACCGAAGCTTGATATAAGTTGTACACAGATAGGGGTCGAAGGTCATATAGCGAATATTAGGGGTAATTTGGTGAAAATCTTAAAAATGCTGCCACTCCTTTAAATTGCATGCTATGACCACTAACCTTGGTCAGAAGAACCACTGGCCCAAGCTTTATATGTATTGTACCACAGCGTAAGGGTCAGGTCAAATTTAAAGTTGCTTCGATTGGTCTGTAACTTGGGGAAAATAACACTTGGGGAGTATAAAACTGCACAGATCATCCAAGGTCAAAGGTCAGGTCAAATTTAAAGTTGCTCCAATTAGTCTGTAACTCGAGGATAACAATCCCTAGCACTTGGGGAATATGAGACGGTAAAGGTCAACTGAGGTTAAAGGTCAGGTCAAATTTAACATTGCTCTGATTGGGCTGTAACTCGAGGGAACTGATTCCTGACACTTCAGGAGTATGAAACGGCAAAGGTCATCCGAGGTCAAAGATCAGGTCAAATTGGAAGTTGCTCCGATCGAGTTGCAACTTGCGGAAAATGATCCCTGGGAGTATGAGGAGAGTATGAAACCGTAAAACATCAACCTGAAGTCACCCGAAGTCAAAGGTCAAATGAGGTGAAATGTTGAAATGGCCTGATTGTGCTTGAACTTGGTAAAAATCATCCTTGATGTGAGGGAAACATGAAAACATCAAGATGATGCTAAAGGTCGAATGAGGTCAGATGTCGCCACCTGATATTCGTGGCTCTTGAGCCACAGTAGCTCTAGTTATATTTCTTCCGCTTCTCTAGCGACAAGCATCAAACTTTACACTATACATGTATTACTATTATAGATGTGCATCGATAAAAATGCTGATGATGGTGACAAATGAAGCCTATACGCCGTAGAAGTGGCGTAGTTAATCGGATTAACTACCATAGCAATAGATGAATACAATTTCGACTATACCGCCCTGCACTACAACGTTCACGCGGTACCGATGCATTGAACCATAGATGTCAAAGAAAGGCTGATCACTTGCACCTGTAAGATAAGTATCTTTGAAAAGAGCGTTATTGTATTCAATCTATGTTTGCTGACATACACAGTTGATTAGTACAATCTGTTTGTAGTGCAGGGCGGTCTCTTCAAAAATTGTATTCATCAACTGCTATGGTAGTTAATCTGATTATGACGTCACTTCTACGGCGTATAGACGAGTTGACCTCAATGTTTATCAACAAAGGCAAGGGACCGGTATGTCGATATGCTTGAGTGAACCCTATGCAACAATTACACTGTTCAATAGCCTTATTGTGATGTGGCGGGAGTTTTAAAACACGAGCCCTGAACAAAATATGATGCGTGCGCATACTGCCAGGCAAAATACAATGGAAACTGTGTTGATGCGTGCGCATACTGCCAGACATTGACGTCAGAAGTCAACTCATCTATAGAATGGTCCGTTTTCTTAATTCCTACTACATATTACTCCTGCGTTATCATTCCTGCATTCACAATTAGCTGTTATCTCGCCCTTCAGACACGAAGAATCAAAGTTCCAGTTACATCCAAAAGATGAAATTGTCCCGAATACCTCCTTTGCTTTATTTTCTGACCCATTATTTGGAATAGTAAGCGCAGCTAAGGCCCCATTGTATCCAAACTGACGACAAAAAATGTGAGCATTATGAAGGTTCCAATTGTCGGTACAGATCCTACCCCATGATATGCCATTGGAGATTTCCAAAATAGCCGTTTTAGTTGGATTCCCGATAAGTCGAAGAGGTGTGGTATCATCTAAAAGAAGAAATATAATTCAGTTTCCACTTTGGATAAGACTTCTAATTTGTACAGTACAGATATCATATTTCATTGAATGAAGTAATCTACCCTTTCTCCCTTTCTGTATATACGAACAATTCAAAAACTTCCAACTGCAACCATGTATAAATTCACCAACTGATATATTGCTCCTTCAAACTCTTATACCTACTCATGTCTTTCATTAATACACGGATCAGTCAATAGCAGTGGGTTATTTGTTTTTGAAAAGTCATCTTTATTAGCACATCGGTGTATAATTGCAGTTGTGTACCCCTTACCTCGAAAAGTTAGTTACGTCACGGACGAAGAGTGGATTTTTCTTCTGAAAGCATGTTTGCTCTGAATTTTTTCAAAATAGCTTGGCCAAGAATCTTGCCAAGGATAGGAAATTTTAAAACTGTTTTAATGTGCAACAACATCCAATATATAGGTTTAAAACGGCAAAGTAACCGGACGTTTCAGGAGCCTAAATCATCCTTTTAAAAAAAAAAAAACAACTAGTGTAAACAAGCAGCACGTGTCATTACCGCTGGTCTAATGAAGTAGACCAGAGAAAGAATTAACGATGGTCTTTTGCATTCATACCCAGAGCAGCAGATGTTTGCAACTTCTAGCCACTTCTTATCTAGGCTCCCTCTCCCTCACCTATAACCTTCTCTCTCCTCTTCCTTCTCCCCACCCTTTGCCTTGTCCTTCACTCGATATCGTCTCTCCCTAACACTATTCCACTCCACTCTCGAGCTCTCCTCTACCCCCACCTTCCCTTTCCACTTCCAATGCTCTCTCCCATCTGTTTCTCTTTCTCCTCCCTTTACCCCCCACACACCCACACAATCTTTCCCCTCTCTCTTTCCATTTCTTTCGAGTAATAAAATAACTTGAATAAAAGTCAATAGCCTATATTGGAAGTCATATAGCTTACTATTGATCCTCCTACATGCGATAAGCACATTAGATGTTGTTTATATCACTTGAGTGTCTATTCTTTTGTAATCTCGAAAGCAAATATTTCGATGGTTAATACATTTTCACAGATAAACTAGCCTAGGCTTATTGGATTTTCTAAACCACGCTTTTAAATGTAGATTGACATGTTCGATTTCTTTGCTCGTAAATATTGCAATGCGAATTGTAAACATTTCTTTGTATACTTAGATGAGGTAACTTCAAACTAAGCGATGCGTTCACACGATTATGTAGCAAACGGAATGAAAACCAAAACTGCTTGCTGCAAGTTTTAAGTTTCTAACAAAGGGTACAAACAAAGACATTCATAATGACGTCAGTCCGACCTAAAACTCAATATTTGAAACGACCGATTGTCACCGGTCAGGATTTCAGATTTCTTTAGCTATGTCACTGGGCAACGATTTACCATCAACAACCCTCTTAAAGCCATATTATAACATTTCTGTAAAAATAGATTAGTATTTATTTTCCATAAAATGTTAGCTTTTACTGTCAGATATGTCCCTTTAATTTTGAGCCGAAAAAGTGAGGTAAAGCATAGAAAATTGGAATTTACTACTAGCGCCCATGCATGTTACTCCCGCGGTTGTAATATAATACGGTACGATCCTCTGGGTGTGTGTGTGTGTGTGTAGGTGTATCCCGCACGCCGTGTACGTACTATGCATACGTGTTCGACTAATATTTCCATCGTAATAATAAAACGCCGGTTCCATCGTTTTATTCAAAATCTCGGATTTTGACAAACTACAGCACCTTAAGTCTTGATTTTTACAGAGTATCTTTATTGACTTAAGTACATTACAATCGTGTAAAAACCAGAATTTAACATTTTTGAGGGCGTTCTCCTCAGCAAATGTTATAATATGGCTTTAATTGTACTTCTTACTTGTAAGAACTGTGGGCAGCAATAGTCTGCTGTATATTGGTGATGAGGCCAAACGTGCTTTGGGGACAAGATTGTTCATTGTTAGAAATTGGCCCGTAAGATAGTACAGTTGCCAAACCCTATAGCAATATCAACTTTCACAGGCTGGCTCTTGAGTCTAAAATAGATGGAGAAGTTGCAAACATCTGTTCCTCTGGGTATGAATGTAAAAAGTCACCGTTAATTCTTTCTTTGGTCAGTTATTCTGATAATGCCTTATTCACATCAACACATATTTTCACGATTTTTTAATTTTTCTAGACCCCTCCCCTATCGACAACATATTTTATGAGCTTTTATGCATTCATATTAAATCACGAGATTTAAAAAAAATTAGTTAAAATAAAATCAAAAATCAAAGAGAGGTGCTAGCGGGGTTCGAACCAAGATCGAACTTCCAAAAATTTAATTTACCCCCGGTATTTACCACCAAGCCATACCAGTGATTTGATAGATACGGTAATAATAGCAATGTTATTCCCACTCATGGCTCACTCGTATATTCTATTTCTGGAATGAATTAAGGGCTGGGGTATGAACGTTTGGATAGTATTTATTGTGGGACATTAGAGCACATCAGACATATCGAATTGCATTCTGAATATGAAGAATGTCATTCTGATATCAAATAATTTGATTTTTGAAATTCGCAATTTAATACACATTTTATGGCAAATCATTAAAATTGATATTTTTGATATTTAACAGTACTTGAGTAAACTTTATAAATCTGATGATTTATACTTAAAGTGTATGTAGGTGGGATGAAAAGCCGACGATCAATTGAAAATTTTGACCTTTCGTATTGAAGATATGGATTTTTTCCCAAAACACCCAAAAAAATTAGGTCTTTTTGGAAAAAAAATCCATATCTTCAATATGAAAGGTCAAAATTTTCAATTGACCGTCGGCTTTTCCTCCCTGCTACATACACTTTAAGAATATGTCATTAGATTTATATAATTTACTTCGAGGACTGTTATATATCAAAAATTTGAAAAATATCAAATTTTTATAATTTGTCATAAAATTTGTATTATATTGTGATTTTCAAAAATGAAAATTGTTTGATATCAGAAAGACATGCTTCGTATTCAGAATGCAATTCGATAGGTCTGAGGTGCTCTCATGTCCCACAAAAAATACTGTCGAAACGCAATAAACGCTCATTTTAGATCCCTTAACACCGTCCAAATAATGTAACACAAACCTTTATGCTGACTTTAAAATTGTTTAAACGTTGGGAGTATTATTTTCAAGGTAAATAACCAACAATGAACAATTGACAATGCAAGTTTCTTTGCAGGAAAAACATCGGCCTTACAATATATCGCGTGACAGTAGTCACGCACAAAGATAAACATTTCAACATGTTCAACTCGGAATATACCCCAACCAAAGTTGATGAAATTTTCAGGCAAGCCCACTTTAGTTATTCTATAACATGACACGCATTTTTTGATTCCGGCGCTTTTTCTTGCTTGATGATATGAACATTTTTGTTTTCGTGACATGCAATTTTTCTCATTTTCCGAGCTACTTTGGACATGTTCAAGCTTCTTTATTGTCCATTTAATTCAACTTTTACAAGTTATTTGTTGCTTTACACAATGTTTGATATCTTATCTGTGGTTAGGGTACATAAATGGAGCAATATACGACCCGTGTCTTCCATTTCTGGAGCTATTTTGATAAAACGTGTTTGCCGGCTAAAATTTCAACATCGCGTTACGTAACTCGTGTTCACCAACCCGTATAAATTTTCTGTCGAACAAAAGAGGTCACGAAGTTGCCGTCGTACTGATTGTTTTGCTTTTATCATTTGCAATTTCGGACCACCTTGGTATTTCTGGCACCTCGCTGTATGGCCAGGGTGGCAGAGCCAAAGCATGGATACGTTGGTACGTCATGGGTGTCCCCAACGCTCTGCAGGGTCTATTGTTCTATTGTTTCCGATTAGAGCACTGACATATTGGAAAATGTTGCCAATCAATATTCATGAGAGTGTACATTCCAACGCACTGAATGGTCTATTGTTCTATTGTGTCCGATTTGAGCGCTGACATATTGGAAAATGTTGCCAATCAATATTCATGAGAGTGTAGATTCAACGTCCAATTTTCGAAATTAGGTGACTTGTGCTTGGCAGGTGTAAAATACATCTGACTGGGCGTTTTAAATACGTAACGCATAAAGGCATTGGCATCATCGAATGGCTGCCTATAGTGATGTTAGTGTTAGGCCTATGTGTGTGTGTGTGGGGGTGTGTGGGCGGGGGGGGGCTGTGTTTAGTTTCTATAATAATTATTATAAGGCCTACATTTATTTGTCATTCATTTCTTTTCCTTTCTCTGTACTTGCTAAAGTATCACTCCCTCTTCTTATCTCATCCCTTCTCCATCCCCTCTTACGTTTTGTCCCCTCTCATTCCTATCATTTTCCTTACCTTTCTATTTATTTACGTCTATTTAGTTATTTCTCTTTATTTCTTCCTCTTTCTCTCTTCCTCCAGTCCCTCTCATTCTTCATATCCCTCCTTCAACCTCATCCCTCCCAAGACCTCTCACAGAAGAGCTGCCCCTTCAGTACGCCACTGATTATGACATTCTCCTTCTTAAAATAAAATAAAATAAAATCTCAATTTGTAAAACAACTTTTATATAGGCCTATACCGGTATACTTATTATATGTTACATGTATACGTAGCTCCCGGGACGTAGCTATTTAATACCATTATAGACATGGCAGCCATGATGTGTAATCATTCAGCAGGCGCATTCAATTTATTTAAATGAAGCACCTAATTTCAGTGGGGTGACAACGAACTATGCATTAGCGGCTAATGTGTGCCTTTTGTGCTTACGGCTACTCAATCACACCCTTGGGTTTATGTATAACAATAGGTACTTTTCATTCCATTAAGCGCTTTCACGCGACTTGCATTTGATCACTTATTGACAGTAGCCTGCTAGGTAAAGCGTTAATACACTGTCGGGTCAGCTTACCGATTTAATGGTGGAAGCCCTTTGTCCCAAACAAAAGGTACCTTTCGATGAATAGCTTTTCAGATTTCAAATCGGCACAAGGTTTCAATGCGTTACGTAATCTATTTCCTCTCCATCTTATAATAGCTCCATGGTACATTCAACGTCCAGTTCTCGAAATTGGGTGACTTGTGTTTGGCAGGTGTGAAATACATCTGACTGGGCGTTTTAATTACGTAACGAATGAAGGCATTGACATCATCGAGTGTCTGCCCAGTGCTGTTATGTGTTTAGTTATCATATAAGCCTAATAATTATTATTAAATGTATTCATCATTCCTTTCTTTTCCATTCTCTGTACTTATTCTTTCCTATGCCTACACTATATCACTCCCTCGCTCTCCTTGTTCCCTTTCACCGTCTCTCTCTCTCTCATTCCCATCATTTTCCTTATATTTCTATTTATCTACTTGTCTTTATTATATCTTTTCATTTCTCCCTTCCTCCAGCCCTCTCTCATTCTCCATATCCTCTCCTCCCCTTTCCTCCCTCCTCCCCTCCCAAAACTTCTCACAGGGGTGAATCTGCCCCTTCCCAACCCCCTCCCCTCATTGGGTACGCCACTATTTCTATACCAATCTCCTTCTTAAAATAAAATTAAATGGAAATTTCTTAAAACAACCTTTATATGCCTATACTTATGCTTATATGTATACGTATAGCGATTACCATTATAGTGTAATATAGATATGTGGAAATGGCAGCCTTCATACATTCTAATGTGTAATCGATCAGCAAGAGCATTCAATTTATTTAAAATGAAGCGCCTAAAGTCAGATGGGTGGTAAAGATGATTGCATCGACAGCTAAAGCCTCCTTTATAGACTTCAGACCCACACAAGCACACATTTGGGATACGTGGGAACAATGGTACCACTTTACACATGACTGCCCTTACACATGACTGTATTGTGGTCACTTATTGATACTCGCCTGTTGTGTAGAGCGTTAACATTATGCCGGATCAGTGACCAATTTAATGGCGGAACCCTTTTGTTCGAAACAATGGTACCACTTTTATGAATAGCCTGTCGCAACAAACGAACAAAGCATTATATAATCTATTGCGGCTCTATTTCTATTAAAAGCTCTTTGGGTGTCCCCACCTAGGCGGGCTGTACAGTTTCGGCGGATGTCTGGGGGCACTATTAACAGTGGTCCATCGTTTTTTGTTAAATTTATTTCCCCTTTTGACCAGAATGGCTGACTATAATTATATTTGCCCTTTTTGGTCTATTTCTGCTATTTGACCTTTTTTTATACTTGCACACATGACTATTTTTCTCACCCAATAGGTTTTCCCTTTTACATGTTGTATGCTTTATTTAGATCATGAAAATGCAGTCCTAGTGCTTGTTTAACCTACTGAAGAAATATCGAAAGCTTACTCGGTGAACATCGAATGTTCAAAATTCGATCTTGACTGTACGAAATCATTTTTTTATAGGCACCAAGTTTATATAAGAGCTCCTCATCAGGGTTGATACTGTTACGTGTGTAATATCCCAAAAGTGAAGGAAAACCGATGCCCATACAAATACGATGCAAGTAGTCAATGACGTTACTTTCAGCTTGACCAGGTTCCAGAACTGTACCGCTCCATTCATCGGTTTCATCAAATCTGTATTCAAGGCGTCCGTCGTACGGAGTGGTGCCATTCACAAGACGCCATCTGCCAATGGTTTGATTTCCTGGGATATAACCAGGGTAACGTAATAAAAAACCTTTTAAAGAGTTAAGCAGCGCCAAGGATTTATCATTTAAATATTTATATTTTTTGCTCTTCACTTTTTCAAACCATGCGAATAAATTTTGGGTCTTTCCGTCGGTACATTTACAAGTTGTGCCCCCTCGGTTCCAAAATCCTGGCTACGCCACTGCAAGAGCTATATCTCAAGAACCAATAAACCAATACTAGGCTTGTTTGTACTACTTTTCATTCATTTTTCATGCTGATTCCAAATATGGTCATGAAAATTTACATTTCTGTAACTTTTGAATTTTTAAAACAAATTTTGAAACTAATTATCGTTTATCGACACCCGCATGGAGAGAGTTGAACTTACCTGCATCGCAGGCGATGTGAACAACGCGATTGTTGACACAACGAGCATTTTTCCAGGAAACCGTAAAACTGGGTAAATATAATTGATTCCAGATAGCTGCGATTGGACTGTTACCTTCCCAAATATATATTATCGGATTATTCGATGCATAACCAAGGGAAGTGCAAATGTCACGCACTTCACCTTCCAAGCTAAAATGAACACAGACAGATCCCCACGGCTCAGTATTTCTACGTATTTCAAGTCTTCCTTTATAAGAGGGTTCAGAATATTCATTTACGATTCTCCACTGAAAGGTATCTTCCTCTGTGATGGAAAAACAAGGAAACAAATCAAAACGACAGGAAAGTAAAGATAACTGTTATTATGAAGGACTAAAGATGTCAAAACGACGACGACGACGACGACGATGATGATGATGATGATGATGATGATGATGATGATGATGACGATGACGATGACGATGATGATGATGATGACGACGACGACGACGACGACGACGATGATGATGATGATGATTATAATCATTATCATAAATGGATTAAAACAAGTCAATAATTACCGGTGAGGCAAGAAAGATACAAATTATTTGATGAACCACACGATGGATGTGACCAATTACTAACACCGAAGTCAAATAGCGATGTAACAGACCATCCATCGCCAAAGTGGGTCAGTTCTAAGTGGACTTCAGAAAGAGAATCATTTTTAGATGTGGCTGCGTCCAAATGATTACTGTACGAGAGAACACTTTTGTATCCGAGAAGTTGGCACAAATAATGCATCGTTACAAGTGTATCTATTTCCGAGTCGACGTCACATAATTTTGCGCAGCAAACTGTTCCCCAATCACCATGTTGCTGACGTACTTCCAGTCTGCTAAGATGTTGCTGGTTTGCCGATTCCGATAATCGTACTTCAAGATGTGATTCTACATATACATTCAATAAATAAGGTGGCAGCTTATGAATCATACCCTACAAAAACGCGCGGGTATATTTCAAAACATTAAGGTGAGCATAATGTAAGGATGTTTTCTTTAATTTGAAAGACGGCCAAAATAAGCAGTGCATCATGGGAAAATATCGACATCCAAAGCCCGCGTAATACGCAAGTGTTAAAAAAATACAAATTGTTTATAAAGGTGAAGGATAAGTCATTCAAATTGTCATTTGGTAATTTTGAAATAAAAATATTTGCCAAAAAACAAAGAAAAAAGTCGTTTTGACGAAGTTGAAGTACCATTCAAATACAAATACGACAAAGGTACCAAAATCTTAATTTTGATGATTTTTACGATCATCCGGATGAGCAATGCACACTATAGATCTAAAAAGGGGTTAAATCACAAAGTAAGTTGTGGTTAGTGTCAGTCTCAACTATAAGGGTGAAGTAAATGTAGTAGAACATATGTAAACATCTCAAAAAAAGTAACTAACCCCCCTTAAATAATGATCATCAAAGGGGCTTTTGTATTACAAATCTGTAAAATGCGTTGGAAGCAGAATTTATTTCTGCGCATTTTGACACCTCATTTGATACAATAGCCCAGAAAACAATAAAACACCGGTTAATTTAATGTAGTGAGGTTCAGATTTTGAAAGTTGCACTTACATAAAATTTTTTACAATATTACAAAAGCACTCAGATATCATTACACAGATTTCCTTCCATTACACTGAATACAAAATCAACTAGTGGCAAATGGTGGTCATAGACCACAAACCTAGCTGGGGCATGTTGGTGTTGTGGAGGTATCTGACCCCTACAAAATGTTCCAAAAATGCTCCCCTGGTCATGGGGTTTGTTTTCAACGAGTTTGAGTCCCGTACTCCTAACAGATGTCCCAAAAATTCAATTCTAAGATTTGACCCCAGATGACCTTTGACCTGACCTATGCATGATGTTCCATAATGTTCCCCTGGTCGTGAGGTTTGTTGTCACCATGTTTGAGCCCCGTACCTCTTACAGATATCCAGAAAATAAAATTCTACGATTTGACCCCAGATGACCTTTGACATGACCCTTGCACAGTGTTCCAAAATGTTCCCCAGGTCAGTAAGTTTGTTGTTGTGGAGTTTGAGCCCCGTACCCCTAACAGATGTCCAGAAAATGCATTTAGAAAATTTGACCTCTACATCACCTTTGAACTGCACCCTGCAAAATGTTCCCCTGGTCATGAGATTTGTTGTCACTGAGTTTGAGCCCCATACCCCTTGCAGATATCCAGAAAATGAAGTTATAAAGATTTGACCCCAGATAACCTTTGACCTGACCCCTGCAAAGTGTTCCAACATGTTCCCCTGGTCATTAAGTTTGTTGTCACCAAGTGTGAGCCCCGTACCCCTTACAGATGTCCAGGAAATGCGTTTCTAAAATTTGACCTTTGCATGACTTTTGACCTGACCCCCGCAAAATGTTCCCCTGGTCATGAGATTTATTGTATCGAGTTTGAGCCCCATACTCCTTACAGATGTCCAGATAATGCAATTGTAAGATTTTACCCCTTAATGACCTTTGACCCCAATTCTGTGTGCAAGGTATGGGCACTGGGTAAAGCCGATGCACATGTGTAAGTGACGTCATTGTGCTATGTAATATGTGGCAGAAGAAGCATTTTGAAGATATTTGGTTATATACGAAAAATGCCCCTTTAATGACCTTTGATCCCAATTCTGTTTGCACCATATGGCCACTGGATATAGGCGGTACATATGTGCAAGTTACGTAATTGTAGGGTGTAACATGTAGGAGGAGAAGCATTTCGAAGTTTGTTGCCAGAAGAAAGAAAGAACTAGACTAAGCTGTGGTCTAACCCACGAACACAGCCGTGTTGTTACCCCTAATGACCTTTGACCCCAAAATATATGAAAACGGCCATAGACATTGGCTAATGTCAATGCATGGGTGCATGTGGCACCACTTTGCTATGTTACTTGTGACAGAAGGGCATTTTGAAGGTTTTTCGTCTCAGACCGGAAGTGACCCCTTAATGACATTTGACCCCAAATAAAAAAATACCACATATGAATTGGGTACCCACAATTCATGTGTGAACATACTCGTTACTGTCCTATGTTTTTCTTAGCAAATACAAATTTTTGACGGTTTTTCGTTTTATACCGGAAGTGACCCCTTAATGACCTTTGACCCTAAATCTGTGAGGACCCCATAGACACTGGATAATAACAATGCATGTATGTAAGTGGTGTTACTGTCCGACGTAATTTGTGGGAGAAGAAGCATTTTAAAGGTATTTCGTTTTGTACCGGAAGTGGCCCCTTAATGACCTTTGACCCTAAATAAAAAATACCACATATACACAGGGTAATTACAATTTATGTGTGAACATACCGTTACTGTCCTATGTTTTTCTTAGCAAATAAAATTTTTGAAGGTTTTTCGTTTTATACCGGAAGTGACCCCTTAATGACCTTTGACCCCAAATCTGTGAGGACCCCATAGACACTGGGTAATAGTAATGCATGTGTGCAAGTGGGTTCACCGTCATACGTAATCTGTAGGAGAAGAAGCATTTTTAGTTGAAATCACGTTTTTGACCCCTATGACCCCAGCGTGACCTTTGACCCCACGAATTTCATGTGACATGTAGGGGCATGGTCAATGATGATTGTGACCAAGTTAGGTCCAAATCGGTGTAAGCATGTGAGTGCTAGAGCAAATGTAGTGGTCGGCAGAAAGAACCTGTAAGAAAAAAGACACAGCCGTGACTAAACGTCACGGCTGTGTAAAGAAAGAAGAATCGGAGAGCATTACAGTACCTAGCTGGGAGCTGGGGGTGTAAACCCCCCAGCTAGGTAATACAATTTACTGCAACTTTCAAATCTTGGGTTACATTGATTTAAATCTACGCTGTGACGTCAATATTTAATCAATTGCTGCAAATGATGTGTCAAAATGTGCAGAAATAAATTCTGCTTCCAACGCATTTTACAGATTTGTAATACAATCCCCCGTCTTTGAATAATGGCCATTATTTAAGGGGGTAGTTACTTTTTTTGAGATGTTTATATAAAACCTATGTGGAAAAGACACTGAGAGGTGCAACCTGAGGCATTCGAGTCCACACACATGGACATAATCACCGTTTTGTATTGGCATTACATGGAAATAACCACCTTCTTGCATCAAAACGTCTAATATTTTGAAACAATAATGATCTTATAAAGTCTCTTTTAACGTCGACGTGACCTCTTTCTTAAAACAGAATGTGTTGAGTGGCGATGTAAGGTCACACATTGGACTGGTAAGAGCAACCGCTGTCTGCGCATCGTACAGGCTGAGTCAAAACCCGGGAGTCAAAAAGAAGTAAACTCATGTTTGAGGGGCTGTAACTCGAGATCTGCAAGGAATCTGCTAAAATAAATATACCATTGGAACGAGCAAATTCTACATATCTAAATCAAAAGAAGAATTGTTGCAATTGCTCACAGCAAACTGAAGTTATACTCATTTGAATACAACCACTCATTTTTGTAGCTGCACACGGCTGATTGATTTTCATCCATTCAATTTCGACGAATCAGCAAAGTGCTAACAGGAATTATTGTTGAAAAGACAAATTTTGCTTTTAAATATTCAACAAAGTCCATGACGGTACTATAGTTTGTAGGGATACCAATTCAAGTCTTTACGAACGATCCGGCAGAAGCTTGATTGGGGAATATTGGGTAAAGGATTGAGCTGACCTTTGGTCTTGCTGTAACGCATGTCTAACTCTAGCAATGTTCACTTGTGATCTAGCAGTTCGTGGTCTGTCTGAAGCTTCAGGCTATCTGTTCCTTAGTGTCCCATGCACATTGAGCTTGTTCACATTCTTATAGATGATGTGACTTCTGACGTCAATGCCTGACAGTATGCGCACGCATCATCACAATTTCCATTGTTTTTTGACTGACAGTATGCGCGCGCATCATATTTTGTTCAGGGCTCGTGTTTTAAAACTCCCGCCACATCACAATAAGACTATTAAACAGTGTAGTGGTTGCATGGGGTTCATTCAAGCATTAAAACATACCAGTCCCTTGCCTTTGTTGATAAACATTGAGGATAATACATGGGTGAATGCACACAAACAGTGAGAGGGAACCCGTTTTAGTGGCAACTGTATTGACAGTGGATAGTACTTAGCTTACCTTCTGGATTACTTTGTGCTGCACTCATTTGCCAACCGCGCCAACAAACAATTAACAACGTCAATATCTGCGACACACAGGTTATTGTTGTCATTTTGAACATGCTTTTTTCTGGTTTCACGATTATTAATAAATTACAGAAGATCAATTACATTCAGGTTTTACATTGTACTGCTTTTGTGATCGTGATGTATCGATAGTTATCATCTACAAGTAAAGTGTGCTGAGGCTTGTGGATCAACGTCTAGGCGTTGTGCCTGTCCGTAGCGAACTATAAATCACTGCGGGTTTTTTTTTACAACAAGCGCGTCTTCTTGTGCAATAAAAAATCCCAACTTATCTATCCTGCATTGAACCTTGGATAAATGTGAGCCAAAATAATTGAGAGCCAAAAGAATAATATAAAGTTAATGTTTTTCCTTCATTTGCAGTTATATCTATTGCAACAATATAGCCTAATAGAGACAAGTAAAATTGACTATGATAAGGGTGTTGATGCATGTAGCGTGCAAAATACACCAATAATAGCTTTTAACAAGTGTAACGCCGAAAGCAAAATTTCAACTTAAAACAATCTTTTCTAGCCTGATGTTGCCGTGATGTTTTTGTCGGTTCGAGCATAGACCCTAGAAGATGGTTCGAGGAACTTTATAGCCGCCAAATCATTTTTAGTAGATACCCACAAAGAATGCTTATTCATAAGATTTTAGTTGATTCCGATATTGCGTTTGCGAATCATGCATGATCATGTGTATTGCACTGCTCCATAGATCACAGTATAATTCGACAATATTTTTGCTAAACGAATTAATCTGTAAGAAAGTTTTTGTACTTGAACTTTTTGTTGCCAGATTTTTTCCAGTGGTATAAAAATCTTAATTTGTTTTGTGAAAAATGTGGGATGACCGGATGAGGCTGTGGATCACGAAATGCCCCTTTAACTTTTAGTGCCTATCATAATTAATTACGGTATATAATATTGAATGGCTTTGAGTGTGATACAAGAATATATTTTTCTAGTGCAATATATTCTTGCATCACACGAAAATAAGCCATTTTATATTATTATTATTATTATCAAGCTTTTGCTATGGCATACGGTAAAATGACAATTTAAGCTTACCTCGCCACTGGGCCTAACCAGTGTGTATTGCACAATGTAAGCTTACCTTTTGACCTTCTTGTTTTCTGCTCTTTCCTCGCCAAAGACAGTTTCGGAATATACAGGTTTATTTGTAGATGTGATTAATTTCCTAAGGTTATCATCATCAAGAATTGCCGCAAATTAAGTTTGTGATTTTACTTGTTTAGGCCTACAAAGTACGAAAGCAACTGTATAAAATCTCATGTGAGCCAGTACGGTGTCTGTATTGTTGTGTTGTTGTATTGTGATACGTGTTGGTGCTGTCAGGTACTGTGACCATGGTAACACGCGGGCGTACGAGATACGCGTATAATATTAAAAACAATATTGTATTGCATCCGGGTATTTTGCGACAACTATACAATACACAGTTTTATTGTATCGCTAAAAAGATTTCCAGAAGTGTTGTTTATCTTCACGCACAGATAATATAATAATGCTTCATTTGCTTGCTCTTGCATGGTAGGCATAGCCTAGGCCTATATCTTATATAACATGCTTTATAATATTAATTGTATGATTAATAATTAAAAATCATAGCCTGTAGTTAGTGATATTACTGAACCGTAATATTTTGTTGTAAATAAAAAGCGCCTGTTTTGCTTAAAATTTGCCCCCTACGTGCTTAGAATAAATAACACAGCCAACTTGGTTTGAATTTTATTAGGCCTACTGTTTACTAATATGCATTGAATGCAAGTAAAGTAGTTTTATTTACAGCGGGAATTAACGCTTGTAACACAAAATTAATGAAAATGACCTGGGTCTACTACATATATGGTAGACACACATGTGCAACGCACAGAGTCGGCAAAATTGCTCACTCGTATGGCACCGTGTAGGCCAATTTAACACATTTCTACGTCATGCATTCTGCAGACTGGTGGCTATCAAACAATGATTGACTGTAGGATTACTTATCCTAAGTTGAACCTTTGATAAATTTGAATTGAGCAAAACAGTGCAAAATAATTGACAGGCAAAAACAATAAGTTATATGAGCGTATAGCTTGTAAAACACACCTAAAGCTTTTAACATGTTTAACGCCGACAGCAAAATTTCAACTAAAAACAATCTTTCTTTTCTAGCCTGATGTTGCTGGGAGTGTTTTTTGTCGGTTCGAGGAACTTTCTGTTCAAAATTTGTCAGACAAAATTGAGCAGATGACAATCATGCGCAGATGACAATCTCCAAAAATGGTGCTTCTTTCACCAATTCATCTCTTTCTCCAGGGAACAGGTTTCTTTCTGCACTGCTCCACTTTATGGACAGATGTGTTGTTTTATAAACCAGACTCCAGCAAGTCTTTCACACACTCAAAATCTCCTTCGTTGCTTGAAAAGATCTCCAACTCATTATTTGACAAGATTATCCATTTAAATTTGAAAAGGTTCTATTATACCCCCCTCGGAGAAGACAAATTATTCAAATTTCATGGTTTTGGACATGTTGATAAGAACCTATTCAATTTTGACAAGAACTTAACGTTTGGACAGTATTTATTGTGGGCCATCAGAGCACTTCAGGCATATCGAATTGCATTCTGAATACGAAGAATGTCCTTCTGATCCCCCCCCCCCCCCATCATTCAATGTTGCGACACTTTGGAGACACGCTGAACACATTTGCACGTTTCAACATTGCACGGGAGAGTGGGGGGGGGGGGGACTTATTTTCCCCTAAAGACGCTTCCCCAAGAAACACACCAACGTTTTGTTATGTGGTGACTTCAACTTTCCGGACATAAACTGGGACATTGGCCAAACAAAAGCAGACAGTCCTCGTAAAAAGCTTCATGATGACCAAAGTTGGCAATAGTACGACTTTTACTAGTTGAAGCTGCCGACTCAACCATATCCAGATCCAGATCCAGACTTTCTCAACTTATTTGCTGAGTGTTAAATACGTTGGTGACCAGACTTTCTCAACTTATTTGCTGAGTGTTAAATACGTTGGTGACCAGGCAGAGATCGCAAAATGTTCTTGACCATGTTGACCTAATCTGCTCTTCAAATCCAAATATTGTCAGTGATATTAGAACCAGTGGCGTAGCTGGGATTTTTTCCAGGGGGGCAACCCTGTCTGGGGCGGGGGCCCAAATACACCAAACAAAAATGTTGCCGCCCCTTGCTTACAAAGGTTGACCCAATTTTTTTCCGGTGGTTTGAAAAAGTGAAGAGCCAAAAAAAAAAAAAAAGGATTATAGGCGCGCTAGCGCCCTAAAAGCAACACATTTTGATATAATAGAGTACCATTTTTCCCTCCACTCCCTCTATCCTCCCCTTTTCTCTCTCTCTCTCTCTCCTTTCCTTTTCCTCTTTCTTCCATGCGCTATGGGCGGGGGCCCAAATAGCGCTAGGGCGGGGCCCAAACAGGCAATTTTACCATGATATCCTCCTATTTGACATAAACCTAAAACCAAAACGGCAAAACAAACCACCACACAAAGTCTACATCTACAAGAGGGCTGATAATGAAAACTTGAAAGCCTGTCTCAACCAAAACTGTGAAGAGTTCTTCCAAAGCAACCCCGATTTAAGATCAGTTGATGACAACTGGGAGCTTTTTTAGGAAGTACACACTTGAAGCAATGGAAAAGTACATTCCACATCGTATGTCTAAATATAAGCAAAGCCATCCGTGGATTCTTGACCAAATGAGAAAAAGAGATAAGCTGTATGCTAGTGCTAAAAGATCAAATTCTCAGAGACTATGGAGTTGCAATAGAAAGCAACGTAACTATGTTACCAAGTTACTAAAACAGTCTTACCACACATTATGGAAGAAGTACTTGGACCAAGTTTAGAGTCCAATCCGAAGCAATTCTGGTCCTTCATTCGCTCCCAGAGACGTGAGGCAGTGGGAATTCCAACTCTGACAGTCAACGGAAAAATAGTTCAACAGATAAAGAAAAACTGAAGTGTTAAACCATCAATTTGCTTCAGTCTTTACTGAAGAAGACTTGGCTTCACTGCCTACGTGCAGCATGGGTGCTTCAGAGTTCCAATCTATCAGTGATCTTGACATCAGCGTAGAAGGTGTGCTAAAACAGCTACAGCAACTTGACACCAGTAAAGCAGGTGGCCCAGATTCCATACCTGCTCGGATACTATACATGACTACGCAGAAGAATTGGCACCTGTACTTCATTTCATTTTTTGTCAATCTTACCAATCTGGTTTACTACCTGAGGTGTGGAGGAAAGCATTTGTTACATCCATTTACAAAAAAGGTTCTAAATCATCTCCAGAGAACTATCGTCCTGTCAGCTTGACATGTATTGCTTGCAAAATTATGGAGCATATCGTCCTTTCGCACATTTCCAAACATTTTTCTGCAAATAATAGATCTGCCATTTTAGGTAAATTCACTACATTATGAGCACCATAATTTTACACCATCACCCGACACCCCAATTAATATTTAGCCCGTGCGCTTTATGCCCGGCCCGCGCACTCCGTGCATCCGCGGGTATTCATGCTTGTCGGTGAACTTTAAAACACCCCTTTGCATCTCATTTCACGAAGATTTTAGGGAAAAGCACCCTTTTTAGCGATTTCGCGAATTATTTACCCTTCGACAATACCCTATTTTCGCTAAAACGCGAACGATATTTCTAATAGGCCTATACCCTTTTCTGGCAGAAACGCGTATAGGCTGCTCGATGAAAATACCCTTTTTTTCAATTTCGCGAACACGTGGTTTGAAAAAACACCCCTTTTTTGTGTGTTTCGCGAATCGCGTTTCTTCATCTGAAAACACCCCTCATTTCGCGAAATTTTCGACAAGAATGAATACCCGCGGATGCACGGAGTGCGAGGGCCGGGGCTTTAGAGACCGTTCACAAACACTTGTAAGGGGGCCTTATGCAAAAAGGGGGGGATTGAGTTTATCTGCTATTCTATGGGGTTGACCGATAATTTTCATGTCAAAAAGGGGGGCCTTGAAATTTTCGAGGTCTGTAAATGGGGGGGGGCCTAAAAATGTTCGCAATACAATTTTTTTTGCATCAGGCCCCAACCCCTTACAAGTGTTTGTGAACGGTCCCTTATGCAGGCCCTTCCAGACCAGTCGTGGAATTTTGCTAAAAATATTCCATACTATTATGTCAAGTCTGTATCTCATACCCTCGTTTGTATCCTGCCCCACTATTTGGCCTATTTAATCTTGCAATGAGACTGTACGTAGTGTATGAAAATTTTAGCCTTTTTCTAATTATGATATAAAATTGGATCGATTGAGCCCATATTAATTTGGTCGAGTTTTAAAATATTAGACGAGACGTAGTCGAGTCCAATGTTAATAAAACTCATAGCGAGACCAATAAATATTGGGCGTAAAGCATCCAATTTTATCATTATTATGTTTTGGATCCAATATTTTCATACACTTGGACTCATCAAAACATAATAATGTTAACTATTGGATTCTGGCCATCACATGATTACAACAGGCTTTACTGATTGGTGATCAATTGTTTAACAAGTGAAAAGGCTTGGCATGTAGGAAAAATACACTAGATATTTCACTACAGCCAAGTCCTTATCTATCTGCATGGTGAAATATTAATTATTATGGTGATATAACATGTATAATGAAAATGAAGCCGTATCAAAAAGATTCGTACCCAGCAGTTTTGATAGTTATATTGAAAAGCCTGGTTCTTTCAAATGAAATATTGGATCCCCTTAAAATGATAAAATGACCAGATCTTTTGTTTATGACTGTTTATGACATTAATCAACAAATGATGCGGATCCTATGGTGCATTTTGATGTGGCAGTCATGTCCATAATCACTGGAAACTGATGTGTACCAACTACCAACCATTACCTGATCCGTGAACTTCGTCTTTTTTAAAGACAATTCGTGTCAGTCGTAATGGTTCAGTTTTGAAATTGTGATTATTTTTCCAAGTGTAAGGATACTTTCTTGGCGCAGTATAGTTGGACCACATTCTAGAAGATATCCAAAGCTTTCGATACGTTTCATCTATGATTTTTTCCACATCTCACGAGCCTTTTTATTCAATCCAAACGAGAAGAATACGTGGACACCTTGAAGAGAAGAAATCACGATAGCAATCCACCATATTACATCCACGTCAGCAGCGCTGGCTAACAACATCAGAATCCAACACAGACCCAGAACAGAGGAAACCTAGGCAATATCAATAATAACAATAAGGATTGGTAAAATAATGATAAAGTATAGGCCTATAGCTTATAATTATGACAAAAGGTTTCTAGTCAAAGGGGTTGTTTATACCCATTGGCACCATCCCTGTGAATTTAAAGGTTCTCGTAGATGCTCCCTCTCACGCGATCATGGCGATTGGTCGGCCCTGGCCAAGGTTAGATCTTGATCGTCACCAGCACCACAAAAGCCAATTGAGCGTAACATTTACGATGGTTTCGTTCTAGACATAATTTGTTTCATTCTTGAGTCATTAGCAAGACATAAGGAAAGGCAAAAACTGCAACAACCCCATTCCCTCTCCCTTTGCAGACAGACGTTAGCTTACCTTGGCAAACAGAATACATTCTTTCCATCCATTTTCATTGCGAGATTGTTGCTGCAGTGTGTTTGATCGATGTCTTGCCTTTCGTAGCGTAATAAGCGTCACAGTGACAAGGATGATGTTAATAATAAGACAAAGGGCTGCGGGCATTCCAAATGCAAGCAGAGTCGCAGGTCCAGAGCGAAGCCAACATGAGGTGGCGTCATATACAGGGATCAAACTTGAATGAAGACACTCGCATAAATGCAGGGACACGGTTGTGAGGACAATTGGCAAAGGTAACCCCCAACCCACAAGTTGTAGCAAGAAGTTAATCTTAAAACTGTCATTAAATTTCTGCGTCACTTGCCATGCAAATCTATAGAACAGAATGCCCGCCAAAATAGATGTCCACGTGAACATTGCCAGCCAGTAGTAATGAGATATAATGGAAAAAATAATGCATGGTGTTTCTGAAAGTGGGACCACGTTGGACAAAATTGTAAACAACTGGGCGGAAAAGAGCGAAATTGAAAGTGAGATGATTCCGTTGCCATAGATATTGCGAAGCTTTTTAAATGTAATGTACGTAGTAAGTGTTCCAAGCGATCCAATGAGAGAGAAAGAGGATGTTACAATACTGACAATATCACTGGGGTTGAGAAAACCAGAATTTGATGTTTCTTCTTTGTTTTCCCCGAATATCGAATTAATGCAAACCTGCGCCTTACCGTCAAATAAGAGTACGAAGTCATTGTCCTTAATTTCCAGACCTTTGTAGATCAGCATCGTGTCATTTACATTGGTAGTATACTCGCTGGCGTTTAAAGTTACGAATGCGCAATCAAGAATCGGGTTATCCACTTCATGACCACACACTAGTACTGTACGTTGACTAGATATATCGGGGGACTCCAAAATAAGCTTTTCATAGTAAACCATATATTTCGTGGTTATATAGATATTATCGGTTACGTATAGCACCATATTCTCCTGGAGGAGAGAAGGAACATGTACAAATTCAAATGGGCTTCCAGAGTACCAGGTTTCCTTACAAAGGGTATTCATTGATTTGTCCCGTGATCTTTGTTCGCATGACACGAAGGCGTCCACGTTAGTTACACCACAGAGATACTGATTATGTCTGTCCAGCTGTGCTTTATTTTCGATCATCCGAAATAGTTCAAACCCGTACTCCGGACCAAATTCAAAAGCTGTCCACTCCTTTTGATTATCATTCATCATCATTATTTGACTATAATCATGTTCATTTATTTTTCTATTCCATGGTTTGCCCAGTGTTTCTTTCAGGCACTGGGTTGTTTCAGACTGCGATGATGCACTTCTAACATGTCCAAAGAAAAACATACTTTTATGCTGACTACAATTCCAATTGTTAATAACATGTAAATGTGACTGGCTATTTATAACACAATGACCAGAAAGTGAAACAGAATATCCAGGTCTACACGTAATCTTACGGCACAATTTTGTCACCGGATCAAGAATTTCTCCAGATGAGCATTGAACTTCAGTGGGGGCAGTTGCATCTGTTCTGCGGAACTCCCACATATTTCGATACACGAATTTTGGTAAGCTATAACATCCTAAATCAGTCATGTCAGGCACGATATCATTACATATCGCACAGTGCGGGTTTTTGTACACCAAATGTGTACTGGGATCACATCGTTTGAGTACATATGATTTACATACTGCGGACATTGATGAATTTGAAGATGTTGGACAATCATCAATGAAACATAGACGAATGCGTTTTCCGACTTTGAACTCCTTGTGATACACTAATGTACTAAGTAATGTTTCTCCGGTATCAAGAGCTGATTTGATGCACTCAGCAGAGTCTGAAGGATACACATTCCAAGGATGAACTTTCCTAAGCTCACGATAATGGCAAATGGCGCAGAATATATTACGAAAGTTGTAACCAAAATCGTCAAAAACAGGCATTCCATTATTTAAAAGACTACTGCATTCTGATTTGATCAAATTTTCTTTCCAGGAATATGGACATGAAGCTACCAGTTGCACTTGTACAGATTCCCGTATTGTATGACACACGTGTGACTTTGGATCTACCCGATACCTCCATGTAATATTGTCGGTTATCGTTAAGTAACAAGCAGATTTGTAATCTATGCAACAGTCTCCAAACTGTAGGCATTCTACGTCACATCGACAGGTGGTATAATCTTTATGATTGCATCGGCTTTCGCAACTCTCGTCATGGGAAATAGATGTGTTCATCTCTAAGTCAGCAAGTTGTGAGACTGAAAAATAAGTCATTGTAAATCAGTACAATTTTTACATCTTTTAATATCGCTCACAGTTTCAGAGTATATTTACTAACAAAGAATCCTTATTTGCATCTATCACACCATATCACACTCACACACATACCCCGAGGAATGCTAGTGGACACTTAATTCATACCTTTTTACAATAGTGATAACTTTGAACCAATCCATAAGTGGCGCAGGTGCCGCTTACAAAACCGATTTGCGGGTTCGTATAAGGATCAAGTAAAATTGCAACTTTTGTCGAATTCGATGAATATTGAATAGAATGCTTTCTCGTTGTCTCGCACGTAATTTGATGAGAACCGAAGGGATGGGCGTCTTTCGAGCATAACTTGTACCATTCCGTAATGTTCGGTCGACTTTGGACGTCAATCGTGAATAGATTTGTGGTGAAATCGTTCACTGGTACCAGACTGACATTCCATGCTGTTACAGTTACGATATTGGCGTCTGAAATTTAATTAAACGTGAACTGAATGTGATGGTGACAAGTAGTGGTGTGGTGACTACATAAGCCGAAGGTCCCTAATTATATCAGGTGGCATCAAATGCCACACTGATAAATTGGGAAGCAGGCAAATCTGATTCTTCCGATTCTTTCGTCAAACCATCTTTTAAAATGCTACTAGTGCCCGACGCTTGCATCAATCTCGACCAAACATGGCCACAAGAAGCACTGACTCAAGCTCCTTCAAAGTTGTACACAGTTATTAGGGGTGAAAGGTCATGTAGGGGTGAAAGGTCATGTAGGGGTTATTAGAGGTCATTGTGTGGAAATCTTGCTACTAGTGCAAGGCGCTTGACCCAATTTCTACCAAACGTGGCCATAAGATCCGCTGACCGAAGCTTGATATAAGTTGTACACAGATAGGGGTCGAAGGTCATATAGCGAATATTAGGGGTAATTTGGTGAAAATCTTAAAAATGCTGCCACTCCTTTAAATTGCATGCTATGACCACTAACCTTGGTCAGAAGAACCACTGGCCCAAGCTTTATATGTATTGTACCACAGCGTAAGGGTCAGGTCAAATTTAAAGTTGCTTCGATTGGTCTGTAACTTGGGGAAAATAACACTTGGGGAGTATAAAACTGCACGGGTCATCCAAGGTCAAAGGTCAGGTCAAATTTAAAGTTGCTCCAATTAGTCTGTAACTCGAGGATAACAATCCCTAGCACTTGGGGAATATGAGACGGTAAAGGTCAACTGAGGTTAAAGGTCAGGTCAAATTTAACATTGCTCTGATTGGGCTGTAACTCGAGGGAACTGATTCCTGACACTTCAGGAGTATGAAACGGCAAAGGTCATCCGAGGTCAAAGATCAGGTCAAATTGGAAGTTGCTCCGATCGAGTTGCAACTTGCGGAAAATGATCCCTGGGAGTATGAGGAGAGTATGAAACCGTAAAACATCAACCTGAAGTCACCCGAAGTCAAAGGTCAAATGAGGTGAAATGTTGAAATGGCCTGATTGTGCTTGAACTTGGTAAAAATCATCCTTGATGTGAGGGAAACATGAAAACATCAAGATGATGCTAAAGGTCGAATGAGGTCAGATGTCGCCACCTGATATTCGTGGCTCTTGAGCCACAGTAGCTCTAGTTATATTTCTTCCGCTTCTCTAGCGACAAGCATCAAACTTTACACTATACATGTATTACTATTATAGATGTGCATCGATAAAAATGCTGATGATGGTGACAAATGAAGCCTATACGCCGTAGAAGTGGCGTAGTTAATCGGATTAACTACCATAGCAATAGATGAATACAATTTCGACTATACCGCCCTGCACTACAACGTTCACGCGGTACCGATGCATTGAACCATAGATGTCAAAGAAAGGCTGATCACTCGCACCTGTAAGATAAGTATCTTTGAAAAGAGCGTTATTGTATTCAATCTATGTTTGCTGACATACACAGTTGATTAGTACAATCTGTTTGTAGTGCAGGGCGGTCTCTTCAAAAATTGTATTCATCAACTGCTATGGTAGTTAATCTGATTATGACGTCACTTCTACGGCGTATAGACGAGTTGACCTCAATGTTTATCAACAAAGGCAAGGGACCGGTATGTCGATATGCTTGAGTGAACCCTATGCAACAATTACACTGTTCAATAGCCTTATTGTGATGTGGCGGGAGTTTTAAAAACACGAGCCCTGAACAAAATATGATGCGTGCGCATACTGCCAGGCAAAATACAATGGAAACTGTGTTGATGCGTGCGCATACTGCCAGACATTGACGTCAGAAGTCAACTCATCTATAGAATGGTCCGTTTTCTTAATTCCTACTACATATTACTCCTGCGTTATCATTCCTGCATTCACAATTAGCTGTTATCTCGCCCTTCAGACACGAAGAATCAAAGTTCCAGTTACATCCAAAAGATGTAATTGTCCCGAATACCTCCTTTGCTTTATTTTCTGACCCATTATTTGGAATAGTAAGCGCAGCTAAGGCCCCATTGTATCCAAACTGACGACAAAAAATGTGAGCATTATGAAGGTTCCAATTGTCGGTACAGATCCTACCCCATGATATGCCATTGGAGATTTCCAAAATAGCCGTTTTAGTTGGATTCCCGATAAGTCGAAGAGGTGTGGTATCATCTAAAAGAAGAAATATAATTCAGTTTCCACTTTGGATAAGACTTCTAATTTGTACAGTACAGATATCATATTTCATTGAATGAAGTAATCTACCCTTTCTCCCTTTCTGTATATACGAACAATTCAAAAACTTCCAACTGCAACCATGTATAAATTCACCAACTGATATATTGCTCCTTCAAACTCTTATACTTACTCATGTCTTTCATTAATACACGGATCAGTCAATAGCAGTGGGTTATTTGTTTTTGAAAAGTCATCTTTATTAGCACATCGGTGTATAATTGCAGTTGTGTACCCCTTACCTCGAAAAGTTAGTTACGTCACGGACGAAGAGTGGATTTTTCTTCTGAAAGCATATTTGCTCTGAATTTTTTCAAAATAGCTTGGCCAAGAATCTTGCCAAGGATAGGAAATTTTAAAACTGTTTTAATGTGCAACAACATCCAATATATAGGTTTAAAACGGCAAAGTAACCGGACGTTTCAGGAGCCTAAATCATCCTTTTAAAAAGGAAAAAACAACTAGTGTAAACAAGCAGCACGTGTCATTACCGCTGGTCTAATGAAGTAGACCAGAGAAAGAATTAACGATGGTCTTTTGCATTCATACCCAGAGCAGCAGATGTTTGCAACTTCTAGCCACTTCTTATCTAGGCTCCCCTCTCCCTCACCTATAACCTTCTCTCTCCTCTTCCTTCTCCCCACCCTTTGCCTTGTCCTTCACTCGATATCGTCTCTCCCCTAACACTATTCCACTCCACTCTCGAGCTCTCCTCTACCCCCACCTTCCCTTTCCACTTCCAATGCTCTCTCCCATCTGTTTCTCTTTCTCCTCCCTTTACCCCCACACACCCACACAATCTTTCCCTCTCTCTTTCCATTTCTTTCGAGTAATAAAATAACTTGAATAAAAGTCAATAGCCTATATTGGAAGTCATATAGCTTACTATCGATCCTCCTACATGCGATAAGCACATTAGATGTTGTTTATATCACTTGAGTGTCTATTCTTTTGTAATCTCGAAAGCAAATATTTCGATGGTTAATACATTTTCACAGATAAACTAGCCTAGGCTTATTGGATTTTCTAAACCACGCTTTTAAATGTAGATTGACATGTTCGATTTCTTTGCTCGTAAATATTGCAATGCGAATTGTAAACATTTCTTTGTATACTTAGATGAGGTAACTTCAAACTAAGCGATGCGTTCACACGATTATGTAGCAAACGGAATGAAAACCAAAACTGCTTGCTGCAAGTTTTAAGTTTCTAACAAAGGGTACAAACAAAGACATTCATAATGACGTCAGTCCGACCTAAAACTCAATATTTGAAACGACCGATTGTCACCGGTCAGGATTTCAGATTTCTTTAGCTATGTCACTGGGCAACGATTTACCATCAACAACCCTCTTAAAGCCATATTATAACATTTCTGTAAAAATAGATTAGTATTTATTTTCCATAAAATGTTAGCTTTTACTGTCAGATATGTCCCCTTTTAATTTTGAGCCGAAAAAGTTAGGTAAAGCATAGAAAATTGGAATTTACTACTAGCGCCCATGCATGTTACTCCCGCGGTTGTAATATAATACGGTACGATCCTCTGGGTGTGTGTGTGTGTGTAGGTGTATCCCGCACGCCGTGTACGTACTATGCATACGTGTTCGACTAATATTTCCATCGTAATAATAAAACGCCGGTTCCATCGTTTTATTCAAAATCTCGGATTTTGACAAAACTACAGCACCTTAAGTCTTGATTTTTACAGAGTATCTTTATTGACTTAAGTACATTACAATCGTGTAAAAACCAGAATTTAAAATTTTTTGAGGGCGTTCTCCTCAGCAAATGTTATAATATGGCTTTAATTGTACTTCTTACTTGTAAGAACTGTGGGCAGCAATAGTCTGCTGTATATTGGTGATTAGGCCAAACGTGCTTTGGGGACAAGATTGTTCATTGTTAGAAATTGGCCCGTAAGATAGTACAGTTGCCAAACCCTATAGCAATATCAACTTTCACAGGCTGGCTCTTGAGTCTAAAATAGATGTAGAAGTTGCAAACATCTGTTCCTCTGGGTATGAATGTAAAAAGTCACCGTTAATTCTTTCTTTGGTCAGTTATTCTGATAATGCCTTATTCACATCAACACATATTTTCACGATTTTTTAATTGGACTAGACCCCTCCCCTATCGACAACATATTTTATGAGCTTTTATGCATTCATATTAAATCACGAGATTTAAAAAAAATTAGTTAAAATAAAATCAAAAATCAAAGAGAGGTGCTAGCGGGGTTCGAACCAAGATCGAACTTCCAAAATTTAATTTACCCCGGTATTTACCACCAAGCCATACCAGTGATTTGATAGATACGGTAATAATAGCAATGTTATTCCCACTCATGGCTCACTCGTATATTCTATTTCTGGAATGAATTAAGGGCTGGGGTATGAACGTTTGGATAGTATTTATTGTGGGACATTAGAGCACATCAGACATATCGAATTGCATTCTGAATATGAAGAATGTCATTCTGATATCAAATAATTTGATTTTTGAAATTCGCAATTTAATACACATTTTATGGCAAATCATTAAAATTGATATTTTTGATATTTAACAGTACTTGAGTAAACTTTATAAATCTGATGATTTATACTTAAAGTGTATGTAGGTGGGATGAAAAGCCGACGATCAATTGAAAATTTAGACCTTTCGTATTGAAGATATGGATTTTTTCCCAAAACACCCAAAAAATTAGGTCTTTTTGGGAAAAAATCCATATCTTCAATATGAAAGGTCAAAATTTTCAATTGACCGTCGGCTTTTCCTCCCTGCTACATACACTTTAAGAATATGTCATTAGATTTATATAATTTACTTCGAGGACTGTTATATATCAAAATTTGAAAAATATCAAATTTTTATAATTTGTCATAAAATTTGTATTATATTGTGATTTTCAAAAATGAAAATTGTTTGATATCAGAAAGACATGCTTCGTATTCAGAATGCAATTCGATAGGTCTGAGGTGCTCTCATGTCCCACAAAAATACTGTCGAAACGCAATAAACGCTCATTTTAGATCCCTTAACACCGTCCAAATAATGTAACACAAACCTTTATGCTGACTTTAAAATTGTTTAAACGTTGGGAGTATTATTTTCAAGGTAAATAACCAACAATGAACAATTGACAATGCAAGTTTCTTTGCAGGAAAAACATCGGCCTTACAATATATCGCGTGACAGTAGTCACGCACAAAGATAAACATTTCAACATGTTCAACTCGGAATATACCCCAACCAAAATTGATGAAATTTTCAGGCAAGCCCACTTTAGTTATTCTATAACATGACACGCAATTTTGATTCCGGCGCTTTTTCTTGCTTGATGATATGAACATTTTGTTTTCGTGACATGCAATTTTTCTCATTTTCCGAGCTACTTTGGACATGTTCAAGCTTCTTTATTGTCCATTTAATTCAACTTTTACAAGTTATTTGTTGCTTTACACAATGTTTGATATCTTATCTGTGGTTAGGGTACATAAATGGAGCAATATACGACCCGTGTCTTCCATTTCTGGAGCTATTTTGATAAAACGTGTTTGCCGGCTAAAATTTCAACATCGCGTTACGTAACTCGTGTTCACCAACCCGTATAAATTTTCTGTCGAACAAAAGAGGTCACGAAGTTGCCGTCGTACTGATTGTTTTGCTTTTATCATTTGCAATTTCGGACCACCTTGGTATTTCTGGCACCTCGCTGTATGGCCAGGGTGGCAGAGCCAAAGCATGGATACGTTGGTACGTCATGGGTGTCCCCAACGCTCTGCAGGGTCTATTGTTCTATTGTTTCCGATTAGAGCACTGACATATTGGAAAATGTTGCCAATCAATATTCATGAGAGTGTACATTCAACGTCCAGTTCTCGAAATTGGGTGACTTGTGTTTGGCAGGTGTGAAATACATCTGACTGGGCGTTTTAATTACGTAACGAATGAAGGCATTGACATCATCGAGTGTCTGCCCAGTGCTGTTATGTGTTTAGTTATCATATAAGCCTAATAATTATTATTAAATGTATTCATCATTCCTTTCTTTTCCATTCTCTGTACTTATTCTTTCCTATGCCTACACTATATCACTCCCTCGCTCTCCTTGTTCCCTCTCAACCCTCTCTCTCTCATTCCCATCATTTTCCTTATATTTCTATTTATCTACTTGTCTTTATTATATCTTTTTTTTTTTCCTTCCTCCAGCCCTCTCTCATTCTCCATATTCCTCTCCCCTCTTTCTCTCTTCTCCCCTCCCCAGACTTCTAACAGGGGTGAATCTGCCCCTTCCCAACCCCCTCCCTTCATCGGGTACGCCACTATTTCTATACCAATCTCCTTCTTAAAATAAAATTAAATGGAAATTTCTTAAAAACAACCTTTATATGCCTATACTTATGCTTATATGTATACGTATAGCGATTACCATTATAGTGTAATATAGATATGTGGAAATGGCAGCCTTCATACATTCTAATGTGTAATCGATCAGCAAGAGCATTCAATTTATTTAAAATGAAGCGCCTAAAGTCAGATGGGTGGTAAAGATGATTGCATCGACAGCTAAAGCCTCCTTTATAGACTTCAGACCCACACAAGCACACATTTGGGATACGTGGGAACAATGGTACCACTTTACACATGACTGCCCTTACACATGACTGTATTGTGGTCACTTATTGATACTCGCCTGTTGTGTAGAGCGTTAACATTATGCCGGATCAGTGACCAATTTAATGGCGGAACCCTTTTGTTCGAAACAATGGTACCACTTTTATGAATAGCCTGTCGCAACAAACGAACAAAGCATTATATAATCTATTGCGGCTCTATTTCTATTAAAAGCTCTTTGGGTGTCCCCACCTAGACGGGCTGTACAGTTTCGGCGGATGTCTGGGGGCACTATTAACAGTGGTCCATCGTTTTTTGTTAAATTTATTTCTCCTTCCTTATATATTTTATTTTTGTTCATCTTTTGACCAGAATGGCTGACTATAATTATATTTGCCCTTTTTGGTCTATTTCTGCTATTTGACCTTTTTTTATACTTGCACACATGACTATTTTTCTCACCCAATAGGTTTTCCCTTTTACATGTTGTATGCTTTATTTAGATCATGAAAATGCAGTCCTAGTGCTTGTTTAACCTTACTGAAGAAATATCAAAAGCTTACTCGGTGAACATCGAATGTTCAAAATTCGATCTTGACTGTACGAAATCATTTCTTTATAGGCACCAAGTTTATATAAGAGCTCCTCATCAGGGTTGATACTGTTACGTGTGTAATATCCCAAAAGTGAAGGAAAACCGATGCCCATACAAATACGATGCAAGTAGTCAATGACGTTACTTTCAGCTTGACCAGGTTCCAGAACTGTACCGCTCCATTCATCGGTTTCATCAAATCTGTATTCAAGGCGTCCGTCGTACGGAGTGGTGCCATTCACAAGACGCCATCTGCCAATGGTTTGATTTCCTGGGATATAACCAGGGAAAAAAAATAAAAAAACCTTTTAAAGAGTTAAGCAGCGCCAAGGATTTATCATTTAAATATTTATATTTTTTTTGCTCTTCACTTTTTCAAACCATGCGAATAAATTTTGGGTCTTTCCGTCGGTACATTTACAAGTTGTGCCCCCTCGGTTCCAAAATCCTGGCTACGCCACTGCAAGAGCTATATCTCAAGAAGCAATAAACCAATACTAGGCTTGTTTGTACTACTTTTCATTCATTTTTCATGCTGATTCCAAATATGGTCATGAAAATTTACATTTCTGTAACTTTTGAATTTTTAAAACAAATTTTGAAACTAATTATCGTTTATCGACACCCGCATGGAGAGAGTTGAACTTACCTGGATCGCAGGCGATGTGAACAACGCGATTGTTGACACAACGAGTATTTTTCCAGGAAACCGTAAAACTGGGTAAATATAATTGATTCCAGATAGCTGAGGTCGGACTGTTACCTTCCCAAATATATATTATCGGATTATTCGATGCATAACCAAGGGAAGTGCAAATGTCACGCACTTCACCTTCCAAGCTAAAATGAACACAGACAGATCCCCACGGCTCAGTATTTCTACGTATTTCAAGTCTTCCTTTATAAAAGGGTTCAGAATATTCATTTACGATTCTCCACTGAAAGGTATCTTCCTCTGCGAAGAAAAAACAAGGAAACTAATCAAAACGACAGGAAAGTAAAGATAACTGTTATTATGAAGGACTAAAGATGTCAACGACGACGACGATGACGACGATGATGATGATGATGACGATGACGACGATGATGATGACGATGACGACGACGATGATGATGATGATGATGACAATGATGATGATGATAATGATGATGATGATGATGACGATGATGATGATGATGATGATGATGATGATGACGATGATGATGATGACGACGACGACGACGAAGACGACGACGACGATGACGATGATGATGATGATGATGATGATGATGATGATGATGATGATGATGATGATGATGATGATGACGACGACGACGACGACGATGATGATGATGATGATTATAATCGTTATCATAAATGGATTAAAACAAGTCAATAATTACCGGTGAGGCAAGAAAGATACAAATTATTTGATGAACCACACGATGGATGTGACCAATTACTAACACCGAAGTCAAATAGCGATGTAACAGACCATCCATCGCCAACGTGGGTCAGTTCTAAGTGGACTTCAGAAAGAGAATCATTTTTAGATGTGGCTGCGTCCAAATGATTACTGTACGAGAGAACACTTTTGTATCCGAGAAGTTGGCACAAATAATGCATCGTTACAAGTGTATCTATTTCCGAGTCGACGTCACATAATTTTGCGCAGCAAACTGTTCCCCAATCACCATGTTGTTGACGTACTTCCAGTCTGCTAAGATGTTGCTGGTTTGCCGATTCCGATAATCGTACTTCAAGATGTGATTCTACATATACATTCAATAAATAAGGTGGCAGCTTATGAATCATACCCTACAAAAACGCGGGTGAGCATAATGTAAGGATGTTTTCTTTAATTTGAAAGACGGCCAAAATAAGCAGTGCATCATGGGAAAATATCGACATCCAAAGCACGCGTAATACGCAAGTGTTAAAAAAATACAATACAAATTGTTTATAAAAGTGAAGGATAAGTCATTCAAATTGTCATTTGGTAATTTTGAAATAAAAATATTTGCCAAAAAACAAAGAAAAAAGTAGTTTTGACGAAGTTGAAGTACCATTCAAATACAAATACGACAAAGGTACCAAAATCTTAATTTTGATGATTTTTACGATCGTCCGGATGAGCAATGCACACTATAGATCTAAAAGGGGTTAAGTCACAAAGTAAGTTGTGGTTAGTGTCAGTCTCAACTATAAGGGTGAAGTAAATGTAGTAGAACATATGTAAACATCTCAAAAAAGTAACTAACCCCTTAAATAATGATCATCAAAGGGGTATTATAAATCTGTAAAATGCGTTGGAAGCAGAATTTATTTCTGCGCATTTTGACACCTCATTTGATACGATAGCCCAGAAAACAATAAAACACCGGTTAATGTAATGTAGTGAGGTTCAGATTTTGAAAGTTGCACTTACATAAAAATTTTTACAATATGTGACCGTCCACGGCGAATGAGCCGTAAATTCCTCCCCCGGTCAATTTTGTTTTATTTCGTGTTTACAAAATAAACATCATAAACTTAAAAATGGTATATCATTTGACTTCAAACGATATCCAGAAGCGGGGTTATGGTTTGTTAAACTTTGCTCCTTCAACAAAATTATAGCTTTTTACGTTTTTACATGTGTCTCTTTTTCCACATTGTTGGCAATAAATATCAAACAGTCATAATTGGCGGTCATTTCAAATCATCCACAAGTCAACGAGGTTATGCATACCTGTACAAAATGCAATGCCTGGTAACCCACCACTTGATCAGGATTAAGCAATATAAGCAAACAAAGACCAGAGCTATTAAAAGTTCTATAGCCATCTAAGGTAGAAGCTTATTATCCACTTCAACAATAGGATTATTGATTAGTTTTTGACTATCGAAATGAGACGGATGTCGGGCCAGCAAGTTACCGATGAATATGACCTTCGTACACATTTTACACCGTAACTCAGAATACAATTTAGGGAATTTACGGCTCATTTGTGCTGCCGGATCACATATTACAAAAGCACTCAGATATCATTACACAGATTTCCTTCCATTACACTGAATACAAAATCAATACAATTTACTGCAACTTTCAAATCTTGGGTTACATTGATTTAAATCTACGCTGTGACGTCAATATTTAATCAATTGCTGCAAATGAGGTGTCAAAATGTGCAGAAATAAATTCTGCTTCCAACGCATTTTACAGATTTGTAATACAATCCCCCGTTTTTGAATAATGGCCATTATTTAAGGGGGGTAGTTACTTTTTTTGAGATGTTTATATAAAACCTATGTGGAAAAGACACTGAGAGGTGCAACCTGAGGCATTCGAGTCCACACACATGGACATAATCACCGTTTTGTATTGGCATTACATGGAAATAACCACCTTCTTGCATCAAAACTTCTAATATTTTGAAACAAAAATGATCTTAAAGTCGACGTGACCTCAAGGTCACACATTGGACTGGTAAGAGCAACCGCTGTCTGCGCATCGTACAGGCTGAGTCAAAACCCGGGAGTCAAAAAGAAGTAAACTCATGTTTGAGGGGCTGTAACTCGAGATCTGCAAGGAATCTGCTAAAAATAAATATACCATTGGAAAGAGCAAATTCTACATATCTAAATCAAAAGAAGAATTGTTGCAATTGCTCACAGCAAACTGAAGTTATACTCATTTGAATACAACCACTCATTTTTGTAGCTGCACACGGCTGATTGATTTTCATCCATTCAATTTCGACGAATCAGCAAAGTGCTAACAGGAATTATTGTTGAAAAGACAAATTTTGCTTTTAATTAATATTCAACAAAGTCCATGACGGTACTATAGTTTGTAGGGATACCAATTCAAGTCTTTACGAACGATCCGGCAGAAGCTTGATTGGGGAATATTGGGTAAAGGATTGAGCTGATCTTTGGTCTTGCTGTAACGCATGTCTAACTCTAGCAATGTTCACTTGTGATCTAGCAGTTCGTGGTCTGTCTGAAGCTTCAGGCTATCTGTTCCTTAGTGTCCCATGCACATTGAGCTTGTTCACATTCTTATAGATGATGTGACTTCTGACGTCAATGCCTGACAGTATTCGCACGCATCATCACAATTTCCATTGTTTTTTGACTGACAGTATGCGCGCGCATCATATTTTGTTCAGGGCTCGTGTTTTTAAAACTCCCGCCACATCACAATAAGACTATTAAACAGTGTAGTGGTTGCATGGGGTTCATTCAAGCATTAAAACCAGTAGCGTAGCCAGCGGGGGGGGGGGGGCAGAGTGCCCCCCTGACAAAAAAAAAAGAAAAAAGTGCCCTCTGACAAAAAAAATAAAAGGGAAAATCAGGAGGGCAAAGGAAAGAAAAGGGCAAGGAGCCCTTTTCTACCGAAATTCAGCCCGAAAATACACAATTTTTCCGCGCTACGCGCGCATATTGCAAAGATTAAGCCCTTTCCATCCTGATAAAGGGCGAAAATAGTGTAAATTACCAATTTTTTGCTCGCTACGCGCGCACATCGTCCCAATAAAGCCTTTTGTCTCAATGTATTCTATGATGCAACAGTAATTTTTTTCGTCTGTGCCCCAAAATTTTATTTTGCCCCCCCCCCTGACCAAAAAAGCTGGCTACGCCCCTGATTAAAACATACCAGTCCCTTGCCTTTGTTGATAAACATTGATGATAATACATGGGTGAATGCACACACACAGTGAGAGGGAACCCGTTCTAGTGGCAACTGTATTGACAGTGGATAGTACTTAGCTTACCTTCTGGATTACTTTGTGCTGCACTCAGTTGCCAACCGCGCCAACAAACAATTAACAACGTCAATATCTGCGACACACAGGTTATTGTTGTCATTTTGAACATGCTTTTTTCTGGTTTCACGATTATTAATAAATTACAGAAGATCAATTACATTCAGGTTTTACATTGTACTGCTTTTGTGATCGTGATGTATCGATAGTTATTATCTACAAGTAAAGTGTGCTGAGGCTTGTGGATCAACGTCTAGGCGTTGTGCCTGTCCGTAGCGAACTATAAATCACTGCGGGTTTTTTTTTTACAACAAGCGCGTCTTCTTATCCTGCATTGAACCTTGGATAAATGTGAGCCAAAATAATTGAGAGCCAAAAGAATAATATAAAGTTAATGTTTTTCCTTCATTTGCAGTTATATCTATTGCAACAATATAGCCTAATAGAGACAAGTAAAATTGACTATGATAAGGGTGTTGATGCATGTAGCGTGCAAAATACACCAATAATAGCTTTTAACAAGTGTAACGCCGAAAGCAAAATTTCAACTTAAAACAATCTTTTCTAGCCTGATGTTGCCGTGATGTTTTTGATGGTTCGAGGAACTTTATAGCCGCCAAATCATTTTTTAGTAGATATCCACAAAGAATGCTTATTCATATAATAAGATTTTAGTTGATTCCGATATTGCGTTTGCGAATCATGCATGATCATGTGTATTGCACTGCTCCATAGATCACAGTATAATTCGACAATATTTTTGCTCAACGAATTAATCTGTAAGAAAGTTTTTGTACATGAACTTTTTGTTGCCAGATTTTTTTCCAGTGGTATAAAAATCTTAATTTGTTTTGTGAAAAATGGGGGATGACCGGATGAGGCTGTGGATCACGAAATGCCCCTTTAACTTTTAGTGCCTATCATAATTAATTACGGTATGTAATATTGAATGGCTTTGAGTGTGATACAAGAATATATTTTTCTAGTGCAATATATTCTTGCATCACACGAAAATAAGCCATTTTATATTATTATTATTATTATCAAGCTTTTGCTATGGCATACGGTAAAATGACAATTTAAGCTTACCTCGCCACTGGGCCTAACCAGTGTGTATTGCACAAATGTAAGCTTACCTTTTGACCTTCTTGTTTTCTGCTCTTTCCTCGCCAAAGACAGTTTCGGAATATGCAGGTTTATTTGTAGATGTGATTAATTTCCTAAGGTTATCATCATCAAGAATTGCCGCAAATTAAGTTTGTGATTTTACTTGTTTAGGCCTATAAAGTACGAAAGCAACTGTATAAAATCTCATGTGAGCCAGTACGGTGTCTGTATTGTTGTGTTGTTGTATTGTGATACGTGTTGGTGCTGTCAGGTACTGTGACCATGGTAACACGCGGGCGTACGAGATACGCGTATAATATTAAAAACAATATTGTATTGCATCCGGGTATTTTGCGACAACTATACAATACACAGTTTTATTGTATCGCTAAAAAGATTTCCAGAAGTGTTGTTTATCTTCACGCACAGATAATAATAATGCTTCATTTGCTTGCTCTTTCATGGTAGGCATAGCCTAGGCCTATATCTTATATAACATGCTTTATAATATTAATTGTATGATTAATAATTAAAAATCATAGCCTGTAGTTAGTGATATTACTGAACCGTAATATTTTGTTGTCAATAAAAAGCGCCTGTTTTGCTTAAAATTTGCCCCCTACGTGCTTAGAATAAATAACACAGCCAACTTGGTTTGAATTTTATTAGGCCTACTGTTTACTAATATGCATTGAATGCAAGTAAAGTAGTTTTATTTACAGCGGGATTAACGCTTGTAACACAAAATTAATGAAAATGACCTGGGTCTACTACATATATGGTAGACACACATGTGCAACGCACAGAGTCGGCAAAATTGCTCACTCGTATGGCACCGTGTAGGCCAATTTAACACATTTCTACGTCATGCATTCTGCAGACTGGTGGCTATCAAACAATGATTGACTGTAGGATTACTTATCCTAAGTTGAACCTTTGATACATTTGAATTGAGCAAAACAGTGCAAAATAATTGACAGGCAAAAACAATAAGTTATATGAGCGTATAGCTTGTAAAACACACCTAAAGCTTTTAACATGTTTAACGCCGACAGCAAAATTTCAACTAAAAACAATCTTTCTTTTCTAGCCTGATGTTGCTGGGAGTGTTTTTTGTCGGTTCGAGGAACTTTCTGTTCAAAATTTGTCAGACAAAATTGAGCAGATGACAATCATGCGCAGATGACAATCTCCAAAAATGGTGCTTCTTTCACCAATTCATCTCTTTCTCCAGGGAACAGGTTTCTTTCTGCACTGCTCCACTTTATGGACAGATGTGTTGTTTTATAAACCAGACTCCAGCAAGTCTTTCACACACTCAAAATCTCCTTCGTTGCTTGAAAAGATCTCCAACTCATTATTTGACAAGATTATCCATTTAAATTTGAAAATGTTCTATTATACCCCCCTCGGAGAAGACAAATTATTCAATAAGAACCTATTCAATTTTGACAAGAACTTAACGTTTGGACAGTATTTATTGTGGGCCATCAGAGCACTTCAGACATATCGAATTGCATTCTGAATACGAAGAATGTCCTTCTGATCCCCACCCCCCATCATTCAATGTTGCGACACTTTGGAGACACACTGAACACATTTGCACGTTTCAACATTGCACGGGGAGTGGGGGACTTATTTTCCCTAAAGACGCTTCCCAAGAAACACACCAACGTTTTGTTATGTGGTGACTTCAACTTTCCGGACATAAACTGGGACATTGGCCAAACAAAAGCAGACAGTCCTCGTAAAAAGCTTCATGATGACCAAAGTTGGCGATAGTACGACATTTACTAGTTGAAGCTGCCGACTCAACCATATCCAGATCCAGATCCAGACTTTCTCAACTTGCTGAGTGTTAAATACGTTGGTGACCAGGCAGAGATCGCAAAATGTTCTTGACCATGTTGACCTAATCTGCTCTTCAAATCCAAATATTGTCAGTGATATTAGAACCAGTGGCGTAGCTGGGATTTTTTCCAGGGGGGCAAGCCTGTATGGGGCGGGGCCCAAATACACCAAACAAAAATGTTGCCGCCCCTTGCTTACAAAGGTTGACCCAATTTTTTTCCGGTGGTTTGAAAAAGTGAAGAGCCAAAAAAAAAAAGGATTATAGGCGCGCTAGCGCCCTAAAAGCAACACATTTTGATATATGAGTACCATTTTTCCCTCCACTCCCTCTATCCTCCCCTTTCCTCCTCTCTCCTCTCTCTCTCTCTCTCTCTCTCTCTCCTTTTTCCTCTTTCTTCCATGCGCTATGGGGCGGGGGCCCAAATAGCGCTAGGGGGCGGGGGCCCAAACAGGCAATTTTTACCATGATATCCTCCTATTTGACATAAACCTAAAACCAAAACGGCAAAACAAACCACCACACAAAGTCTACATCTACAAGAGGGCTGATAATGAAAACTTGAAAGCCTGTCTCAACCAAAACTGTGAAGAGTTCTTCCAAAGCAACCCCGATTTAAGATCAGTTGATGACAACTGGGAGCTTTCTTAGGAAGTACACACTTGAAGCAATGGAAAAGTACATTCCACATCGTATGTCTAAAAATAAGCAAAGCCATCCGTGGATTCTTGACCAAATGAGAAAAAGAGATAAGCTGTATGCTAGTGCTAAAAGATCAAATTCTCAGAGACTATGGAGTTGCAATAGAAAGCAACGTAACTATGTTACCAAGTTACTAAAACAGTCTTACCACACATTATGGAAGAAGTACTTGGACCAAGTTTAGAGTCCAATCCGAAGCAATTCTGGTCCTTCATTCGCTCCCAGAGACGTGAGGCAGTGGGAATTCCAACTCTGACAGTCAACGGAAAAATAGTTCAACAGATAAAGAAAAAGCTGAAGTGTTAAACCATCAATTTGCTTCAGTCTTTACTGAAGAAGACTTGGCTTCACTGCCTACGTGCAGCATGGGTGCTTCAGAGTTCCAATCTATCAGTGATCTTGACATCAGCGTAGAAGGTGTGCTAAAACAGCTACAGCAACTTGACACCAGTAAAGCAGGTGGCCCAGATTCCATACCTGCACGGATACTATACATGACTACGCAGAAGAATTGGCACCTGTACTTCATTTCATTTTTTGTCAATCTTACCAATCTGGTTTACTACATGAGGTGTGGAGGAAAGCATTAGTTACATCCAGGTTCTAAATCATCTCCAGAGAACTATCGTCCTGTCAGCTTGACCTGTATTGCTTGCAAAATGATGGAGCATATCGTCCTTTCGCACATTTCCAAACATTTTTCTGCAAATAATAGATCTGCCATTTTAGGTAAATTCAGTACATTATGAGCACCATAATTTTACACCATCACCCGACACACCCCAATTAATATTTAGCCCGTGCGCTTTATGCCCGACCTCCGCACTCCGTGCATCCGCGGGTATTCATGCTTGTCGGTGAACTTTAAAAACACCCTCTTTTGCATCTCATTTCACGAAGTTTTTAGGGGAAAAACACCCTTTTTTTAGCGATTTCGCGAATTATTTGCCCTTAGACAATACCCCTATTTTCGCTAAAACGCGAACGATATTTCTAATATTATACCCTTTTCTGGCAGAAACGCGTAGGATGAAAATACCCTTTTTTCAATTTCGCGAACACGTGGTTTGAAAAAACACCCCTTTTTGTGTGTTTCGCGAATCGCGTTTCTTCATCTGAAAACACCCCTCATTTCGCGAAATTTTCGACAAGAATGAATACCCGCGGATGCACGGATGCACGGAGTGCGAGGGCCGGGGCTTTATTCAGGCCCTTCCAGACCAGTCGTGGAATTTTGCTCAAAATATTCCATACTATTATGTCAAGTCTGTATCTCATACCCTCGTTTGTATGCCTTTATCTAATCCTGCCCCACATGTCAAGGACTATTTGGCCTATTTAATCTTGCAATGAGACTGTACAGTGTATGAAAATGATTCTGGCCATCACATGATTATAACAGGCTTTACTGACTGGTGATCAATTGTTTAACAAGTGAAAAGGCTTGGCATGTAGGAAAAATACACTGGATATTTCACTACAGCCAAGTCCTTATCTATCTGCATGGTGTAATATTAATTATTATGGTGATATAACATGTATAATGAAAATGAAGCTGTATCAAAAGATTGGTACCCAGCAGTTTTGATAGTTATATTGAAAAGCCTGGTTCTTTCAAATGAAATATTGGATCCCTTAAAATGATAAAATGACCAGATCTGTTTATGACATTAATCAAATGATGCGGATCCTATGTTGCATTTTGATGCGGCAGTCATGTCCATAATCACTGGAAACTGATGTGTACCAACTACCAAGTTACCAACCATTACCTGATCCGTGAACTTCGTCTTTTTTAAAGACAATTCGTGTCAGTCATAACATAATTGCATTTTTTCCCTTTTCTTTTTTAGCTTTATGTGCCGTTTTTGACCATCTTTATTTTTACTCAAAATATAACATCCGTCGAAAGCATTACACTATATAGTCATATGACGAATATCGAATTACATAATACATATATTTTAAAATTACGATACGCCTACATTTGCAATGTACAATACGCAAGTCTAAACCATCCTGGTTTCAAAAATGAACTGAATCGAATTATAATTGTCTACTTATTCTGATTTTTAAAGTTATTATCAAATGCATGTTTAACTGGAATTTCTCCTAAATTGAAGTACTGTACCTTTGGGGGGGCAGGCCAGGTCTTTGCATATTGGAGATGGCATGGCTCTTATCTTATGCTCTAACAGGTTTAGCGCGTGTGACTTATGAAACTGCAGATGTTTTTTTAAACGTATTATTAACAATTCTTAAGTGATAATAGCAAGAGTTACATATAGTTTCTTAAGTATCCTTACACTTGGACAAATAATCACAATTTCAAAATTGAACCATATTGGGGTAACTTTTTTTTTTTAATAGATACATTATTTAATCCGGAACATTTTGACACCCCATTGAATCCAATGTGACTTCAAGAAGCAAAGTTACAAGCATTTGATTAGACGAAGGTCCAGTTTTAAAAGTGACACACTGGCATATTCAAAACTCCACGGACTAGACATCTGGTTTGAGAGTGGTAAATGGCTAATTTGTGCGTGCCTTTGATTTAAAACAAAAGGAACAAAAGAAAACTGAAACAAAAGAGCTGACAAATAAAATACAAGTTATGAAAAGTACAGAGAAGTAAAACTGAAATAAATACTGTTTTAAATAAGGCTTCATTAAAGAAACTGTGTGGTCTCTTTGTTGCGCTTGTTGGGATCTTTTTACGCCTTCTATAGGCCAATTTGTCAATTTTAAAACTGAACCTTCGTCTATTCAATTGCCGGGTTCAATTGCTTGTAACTTTACTTCTTGAGGTCACATTGGATTCAATGTGGTGTCTGGTGTTATAATGTGCAGGATATGATAGTGCATCTATTACAAAAACAATTTTACCCCAATATGGTTCAGTTTTGAAATTGTGATTATTTTTCCAAGTGTAAGGATACTTTCTTGGCGCAGTATAGTTGGACCACATTCTAGAAGATATCCAAAGCTTTCGATACGTTTCATCTATGATTTTTTCCACATCTCACGAGCTTTTTTATTCAATCCAAACGAGAAGAATACGTGGGCACCTTGAAGAGAAGAAATCACGATAGCAATCCACCATATTACATCCACGTCAGCAGCGCTGGCTAACAACATCAGAATCCAACACAGACCCAGAACAGAGGAAACCTAGGCAATATCAATAATAACAATAAGGATGGGTAAAATAATGATAAAGTATAGGCCTATAGCTTATAATTATGACAAAAGGTTTCTAGTCAAAGGGGTTGTTTATACCCATTGGCACCATCCCTGTGAATTTAAAGGTTCCCGTAGATGCTCCCTCTCACGCGATCATGGCGATTGGTCGGCCCTGGCCAAGGGTAGATCTTGATCGTCACCAGCACCACAAAAGCCAATTGAGCATGTTGAGCGTAACATTTACGATGGTTTCGTTCTAGACATAATTTGTTTCATTCTTGAGTCATTAGCAAGACATAAGGAAAGGCAAAAACTGCAACAACCCCATTCCCTCTCCCTTTGCAGACAGACGTTAGCTTACCTTGGCAAACAGAATACATTCTTTCCATCCATTTTCATTGCGAGATTGTTGCTGCAGTGTGTTTGATCGATGTCTTGCCTTTCGTAGCGTAATAAGCGTCACAGTGACAAGGATGATGTTAATAATAAGACAAAGGGCTGCGGGCATTCCAAATGCAAGCAAAGTCGCAGGTCCAGAGCGAAGCCAACATGAGGTGGCGTCATATACAGGGATCAAACTTGAATGAAGACACTCGCATAAATGCAGGGACACGGTTGTGAGGACAATTGGCAAAGGTAACCCCCAACCCACAAGTTGTAGCAAGAAGTTAATCTTAAAACTGTCATTAAATTTCTGCGTCACTTGCCATGCAAATCTATAGAAGAGAATGCCCGCCAAAATAGATGTCCACGTGAACATAGCCAGCCAGTAGTAATGAGATATAATGGAAAAAATAATGCATGGTGTTTCTGAAAGTGGGACCACGTTGGACAAAATTGTAAACAACTGGGCGGAAAAGAGCGAAATTGAAAGTGAGATGATTCCGTTGCCATAGATATTGCGAAGCTTTTTAAATGTAATGTACGTAGTAAGTGTTCCAAGTGCTCCAATGAGGGAGAAAGAGGTTGTTGTAATACTAACAATATCACTGGGGTTGAGAAAACCAGAATTTGATGTTTCTTCTTCGTTATTTCCGAATAACGAATTAATGCAAACCTGCGCCTTACCGTCAAATAAGAGTACGAAGTCATTGTCCTTAATTTCCAGACCTTTGTAGATCAGAACCGTGTCATTTGCATTGGTAGTATACTCGCTGGCGTTTAAAGTTACGAATGCGCAATCAAGAATCGGGTTATCCACTTCATGACCACACACTAGTACTGTACGTGTTGACTAGATATATCGGGGACTCCAAAATAAGCTTTTCATAGTAAACCATATATTTCGTGGTTATATAGATATTATCGGTTACGTATAGCACCATATTCTCCTGGAGGAGAGAAGGAACATGTACAAATTCAAATGGGCTTCCAGAGTACCAGGTTTCCTTACAAAGGGTATTCATTGATTTGTCCGTGATCTTTGTTCGCATGACACGAAGGCGTCCACGTTAGTTACACCACAGAGATACTGATTATGTCTGTCCAGCTGTGCTTTATTTTCGATCATCCGAAATAGTTCAAACCCGTACTCCGGACCAAATTCAAAAGCTGTCCACTCCTTTTGATTATCATTCATCATCATTATTTGACTATAATCATGTTCATTTATTTTTCTATTCCATGGTTTGCCCAGTGTTTCTTTCAGGCACTGGGTTGTTTCAGACTGCGATGATGCACTTCTAACATGTCCAAAGAAAAACATACTTTTATGCTGACTACAATTCCAATTGTTAATAACATGTAAATGTGACTGGCTATTTATAACACAATGACCAGAAAGTGAAACAGAATATCCAGGTCTACACGTAATCTTACGGCATAATTTTGTCACCGGATCAAGAATTTCTCCAGATGAGCATTGAACTTCAGTGGGGGCAGTTGCATCTGTTCTGCGGAACTCCACATATTTCGATACACGAATTTTGGTAAGCTATAACATCCTAAATCAGTCATGTCAGGCACGATATCATTACATATCGCACAGTGCGGGTTTTTGTACACCAAATGTGTACTGGGATCACATCGTTTGAGTACATATGATTTACATACTGCGGACATTGATGAATTTGAAGATGTTGGACAATCATCAATGAAACATAGACGAATGCGTTTTCCGACTTTGAACTCCTTGTGATACACTAATGTACTAAGTAATGTTTCTCCGGTATCAAGAGCTGATTTGATGCACTCAGCAGAGTCTGAAGGATACACATTCCAAGGATGAACTTTCCTAAGCTCACGATAATGGCAAATGGCGCAGAATATATTACGAAAGTTGTAACCAAAATCGTCGAAAATAGGCATCCCATTATTTAAAAGACTACTGCATTCTGATTTGATCAAATTTTCTTTCCAGGAATATGGACATGAAGCTACCAGTTGCACTTGTACAGATTCCCGTATTGTATGACACACGTGTGACTTTGGATCTACCCGATACCTCCATGTAATATTGTCGGTTATCGTTAAGTAACAAGCAGATTTGTAATCTATGCAACAGTCTCCAAACTGTAGGCATTCTACGTCACATCGACAGGTGGTATAATCTTTATGTTTGCATCGGCTTTCGCAACTCTCGTCATGGGAAATAGATGTGTTCATCTCTAAGTCAGCAAGTTGTGAGACTGAAAAATAAGTCATTGTAAATCAGTACAATTTTTACATCTTTTAATATCGCTCACAGTTTCAGAGTATATTTACTAACAAAGAATCCTTATTTGCATCTATCACACCATATCACACTCACACACATACCCCGAGGAATGCTAGTGGACACTTAATTCATACCTTTTTTACAATAGTGATAACTTTGAACCAATCCATAAGTGGCGCAGGTGCCGCTTACAAAACCGATTTGCGGGTTCGTATAAGGATCAAGTAAAATTGCAACTTTTGTCGAATTCGATGAATATTGAATAGAATGCTTTCTCGTTGTCTCGCACGTAATTTGATGAGAACCGAAGGGATGGGCGTCTTTCGAGCATAACTTGTACCATTCCGTAATGTTCGGTAGACTTTGGACATCAATCGTGAATAGATTTGTGGTGAAATCGTTCACTGGTACCAGACTGACATTCCATGCTGTTACAGTTACGATATTGGCGTCTGAAATTTAATTAAACGTGAACTGAATGTGATGGTGACAAGTAGTGGTGTGGTGACTACATAAGCCGAAGGTCCCTAATTATATCAGGTGGCATCAAATGCCACACTGATATATTGGGAAGCAGGCAAATCTGATTCTTCCGATTCTTTCGTCAAACCATCTTTTAAAATGCTACTAGTGCCCGACGCTTGCATCAATCTCGACCAAACATGGCCACAAGAAGCACTGACCCAAGCTCCTTCAAAGTTGTACACAGTTATTAGGGGTGAAAGGTCATGTAGGGGTGAAAGGTCATGTAGGGGTTATTAGAGGTCATTGTGTGGAAATCTTGCTACTAGTGCAAGGCGCTTGACCCAATTTCTACCAAACGTGGCCATAAGATCCGCTGACCGAAGCTTGATATAAGTTGTACACAGATAGGGGTCGAAGGTCATATAGCGAATATTAGGGGTAATTTGGTGAAAATCTTAAAATGCTGCCACTCCTTTAAATTGCATGCTATGACCACTAACCTTGGTCAGAAGAACCACTGGCCCAAGCTTTATATGTATTGTACCACAGCGTAAGGGTCAGGTCAAATTTAAAGTTGCTTCGATTGGTCTGTAACTTGGGGAAAATAACACTTGGGGAGTATAAAACTGCACAGGTCATCCAAGGTCAAAGGTCAGGTCAAATTTAAAGTTGCTCCAATTAGTCTGTAACTCGAGGATAACAATCCCTAGCACTTGGGGAATATGAGACGGTAAAGGTCAACTGAGGTTAAAGGTCAGGTCAAATTTAACATTGCTCTGATTGGGCTGTAACTCGAGGGAACTGATTCCTGACACTTCAGGAGTATGAAACGGCAAAGGTCATCCGAGGTCAAAGATCAGGTCAAATTGGAAGTTGCTCCGATCGAGTTGCAACTTGCGGAAAATGATCCCTGGGAGTATGAGGAGAGTATGAAACCATAAAACATCAACCTGAAGTCACCCGAGGTCAAAGGTCAAATGAGGTGAAATGTTGAAATGGCCTGATTGTGCTTGAACTTGGTAAAAATCATCCTTGATGTGAGGGAAACATGAAAACATCAAGATGATGCTAAAGGTCGAATGAGGTCAGATGTCGCCACCTGATATCTTCGTGGCTCTTGAGCCACAGTAGCTCTAGTTATATTTCTTCCGCTTCTCTAGCGACAAGCATCAAACTTTACACTATACATGTATTACTATTATAGATGTGCATCGATAAAAATGCTGATGATGGTGACAAATGAAGCCTATACGCCGTAGAAGTGGCGTAGTTAATCGGATTAACTACCATAGCAATAGATGAATACAATTTCGACTATACCGCCCTGCACTACAACGTTCACGCGGTACCGATGCATTGAACCATAGATGTCAAAGAAAGGCTGATCACTCGCACCTGTAAGATAAGTATCTTTGAAAAGAGCGTTATTGTATTCAATCTATGTTTGCTGACATACACAGTTGATTAGTACAATCTGTTTGTAGTGCAGGGCGGTCTCTTCAAAATTGTATTCATCAACTGCTATGGTAGTTAATCTGATTATGACGTCACTTCTACGGCGTATAGACGAGTTGACCTCAATGTTTATCAACAAAGGCAAGGGACCGGTATGTCGATATGCTTGAGTGAACCCTATGCAACAATTACACTGTTCAATAGCCTTATTGTGATGTGGCGGGAGTTTTAAAAACACAAGCCCTGAACAAAATATGATGCGTGCGCATACTGCCAGGCAAAATACAATGGAAACTGTGTTGATGCGTGCGCATACTGCCAGACATTGACGTCAGAAGTCAACTCATCTATAGAATGGTCCGTTTTCTTAATTCCTACTACATATCACTCCTGCGTTATCATTCCTGCATTCACAATTAGCTGTTATCTCGCCCTTCAGACACGAAGAATCAAAGTTCCAGTTACATCCAAAAGATGTAATTGTCCTGAATACCTCCTTTGCTTTATTTTCTGACCCATTATTTGGAATAGTAAGCGCAGCTAAGGCCCCATTGTATCCAAACTGACGACAAAAAATGTGAGCATTATGAAGGTTCCAATTGTCGGTACAGATCCTACCCCATGATATGCCATTGGAGATTTCCAAAATAGCCGTTTTAGTTGGATTCCCGATAAGTCGAAGAGGTGTGGTATCATCTAAAAGAAGAAATATAATTCAGTTTCCACTTTGGATAAGACTTCTAATTTGTACAGTACAGATATCATATTTCATTGAATGAAGTAATCTACCCTTTCTCCTTTCTGTATATACGAACAATTCAAAAACTTCCAACTGCAACCATGTATAAATTCACCAACTGATATATTGCTCCTTCAAACTCTTATACTTACTCATGTCTTTCATTAATACACGGATCAGTCAATAGCAGTGGGTTATTTGTTTTTGAAAAGTCATCTTTATTAGCACATCGGTGTATAATTGCAGTTGTGTACCCCTTACCTCGAAAAGTTAGTTACGTCACGGACGAAGAGTGGATTTTTCTTCTGAAAGCATATTTGCTCTGAATTTTTTCAAAATAGCTTGGCCAAGAATCTTGCCAAGGATAGGAAATTTTAAAACTGTTTTAATGTGCAACAACATCCAATATATAGGTTTAAAACGGCAAAGTAACCGGACGTTTCAGGAGCCTAAATCATCCTTTTAAAAGGAAAAAACAACTAGTGTAAACAAGCAGCACGTGTCATTACCGCTGGTCTAATGAAGTAGACCAGAGAAAGAATTAACGATGGTCTTTTGCATTCATACCCAGAGCAGCAGATGTTTGCAACTTCTAGCCACTTCTTATCTAGGCTCCCTCTCCCTCACCTATAACCTTCTCTCTCCTCTTCCTTCTCCCCACCCTTTGCCTTGTCCTTCACTCGATATCGTCTCTCCCCTAACACTATTCCACTCCACTCTCGAGCTCTCCTCTACCCCCACCTTCCCTTTCCACTTCCAATGCTCTCTCCCATCTGTTTCTCTTTCTCCCTCCCTTTACCCCCACACACCCACACAATCTTTCCCCTCTCTCTTTCCATTTCTTTCGAGTAATAAAATAACTTGAATAAAAGTCAATAGCCTATATTGGAAGTCATATAGCTTACTATCGATCCTCCTACATGCGATAAGCACATTAGATGTTGTTTATATCACTTGAGTGTCTATTCTTTTGTAATCTCGAAAGCAAATATTTCGATGGTTAATACATTTTCACAGATAAACTAGCCTAGGCTTATTGGATTTTCTAAACCACGCTTTTAAATGTAGATTGACATGTTCGATTTCTTTGCTCGTAAATATTGCAATGCGAATTGTAAACATTTCTTTGTATACTTAGATGAGGTAACTTCAAACTAAGCGATGCGTTCACACGATTATGTAGCAAACGGGAATGAAAACCAAAACTGCTTGCTGCAAGTTTTAAGTTTCTAACAAAGGGTACAAACAAAGACATTCATAATGACGTCAGTCCGACCTAAAACTCAATATTTGAAACGACCGATTGTCACCGGTCAGGATTTCAGATTTCTTTAGCTATGTCACTGGGCAACGATTTACCATCAACAACCCTCTTAAAGCCATATTATAACATTTCTGTAAAAATAGATTAGTATTTATTTTCCATAAAATGTTAGCTTTTACTGTCAGATATGTCCCCTTTTAATTTTGAGCCGAAAAAGTGAGGTAAAGCATAGAAAATTGGAATTTACTACTAGCGCCCATGCATGTTACTCCCGCGGTTGTAATATAATACGGTACGATCCTCTGGGTGTGTGTGTGTGTGTAGGTGTATCCCGCACGCCGTGTACGTACTATGCATACGTGTTCGACTAATATTTCCATCGTAATAATAAAACGCCGGTTCCATCGTTTTATTCAAAATCTCGGATTTTGACAAAACTACAGCACCTTAAGTCTTGATTTTTACAGAGTATCTTTATTGACTTAAGTACATTACAATCGTGTAAAAAACCAGAATTTAAAATTTTTTGAGGGCGTTCTCCTCAGCAAATGTTATAATATGGCTTTAATTGTACTTCTTACTTGTAAGAACTGTGGGCAGCAATAGTCTGCTGTATATTGGTGATGAGGCCAAACGTGCTTTGGGGACAAGATTGTTCATTGTTAGAAATTGGCCCGTAAGATAGTACAGTTGCCAAACCCTATAGCAATATCAACTTTCACAGGCTGGCTCTTGAGTCTAAAATAGATGGAGAAGTTGCAAACATCTGTTCCTCTGGGTATGAATGTAAAAAGTCACCGTTAATTCTTTCTTTGGTCAGTTATTCTGATAATGCCTTATTCACATCAACACATATTTTCACGATTTTTTAATTGGACTAGACCCCTCCCCTATCGACAACATATTTTATGAGCTTTTATGCATTCATATTAAATCACGAGATTTAAAAAAAATTAGTTAAAATAAAATCAAAAATCAAAGAGAGGTGCTAGCGGGGTTCGAACCAAGATCGAACTTCCAAAAATTTAATTTACCCCCGGTATTTACCACCAAGCCATACCAGTGATTTGATAGATACGGTAATAATAGCAATGTTATTCCCACTCATGGCTCACTCGTATATTCTATTTCTGGAATGAATTAAGGGCTGGGGTATGAACGTTTGGATAGTATTTATTGTGGGACATTAGAGCACATCAGACATATCGAATTGCATTCTGCATATGAAGAATGTCATTCTGATATCAAATAATTTGATTTTTTGAAATTCGCAATTTAATACACATTTTATGGCAAATCATTAAAAATTGATATTTTTGATATTTAACAGTACTTGGAGTAAACTTTATAAATCTGATGATTTATACTTAAAGTGTATGTAGGTGGGATGAAAAGCCGACGATCAATTGAAAATTTTGACCTTTCGTATTGAAGATATGGATTTTTTCCCAAAACACCCAAAAAATTAGGTCTTTTGGGAAAAAATCCATATCTTCAATATGAAAGGTCAAAATTTTCAATTGACCGTCGGCTTTTCCTCCCTGCTACATACACTTTAAGAATATGTCATTAGATTTATATAATTTACTTCGAGGACTGTTATATATCAAAATTTGAAAAATATCAAATTTTTATAATTTGTCATAAAATTTGTATTATATTGTGATTTTCAAAAATGAAAATTGTTTGATATCAGAAAGACATGCTTCGTATTCAGAATGCAATTCGATAGGTCTGAGGTGCTCTCATGTCCCACAAAAAATACTGTCGAAACGCAATAAACGCTCATTTTAGATCCCTTAACACCGTCCAAATAATGTAACACAAACCTTTATGCTGACTTTAAAATTGTTTAAACGTTGGGAGTATTATTTTCAAGGTAAATAACCAACAATGAACAATTGACAATGCAAGTTTCTTTGCAGGAAAAACATCGGCCTTACAATATATCGCGTGACAGTAGTCACGCACAAAGATAAACATTTCAACATGTTCAACTCGGAATATACCCCAACCAAAATTGATGAAATTTTCAGGCAAGCCCACTTTAGTTATTCTATAACATGACACGCATTTTTGATTCCGGCGCTTTTTCTTGCTTGATGATATGAACATTTTTGTTTTCGTGACATGCAAGTCTCATTTTCCGAGCTACTTTGGACATGTTCAAGCTTCTTTATTGTCCATTTAATTCAACTTTTACAAGTTATTTGTTGCTTTACACAATGTTTGATATCTTATCTGTGGTTAGGGTACATAAATGGAGCAATATACGACCCGTGTCTTCCATTTCTGGAGCTATTTTGATAAAACGTGTTTGCCGGCTAAAATTTCAACATCGCGTTACGTAACTCGTGTTCACCAACCCGTATAAATTTTCTGTCGAACAAAAGAGGTCACGAAGTTGCCGTCGTACTGATTGTTTTGCTTTTATCATTTGCAATTTCGGACCACCTTGGTATTTCTGGCACCTCGCTGTATGGCCAGGGTGGCAGAGCCAAAGCATGGATACGTTGGTACGTCATGGGTGTCCCCAACGCTCTGCAGGGTCTATTGTTCTATTGTTTCCGATTAGAGCACTGACATATTGGAAAATGTTGCCAATCAATATTCATGAGAGTGTACATTCAACGTCCAGTTCTCGAAATTGGGTGACTTGTGTTTGGCAGGTGTGAAATACATCTGACTGGGCGTTTTAATTACGTAACGAATGAAGGCATTGACATCATCGAGTGTCTGCCCAGTGCTGTTATGTGTTTAGTTATCATATAAGCCTAATAATTATTATTAAATGTATTCATCATTCCTTTCTTTTCCATTCTCTGTACTTATTCTTTCCTATGCCTACACTATATCACTCCCTCGCTCTCCTTGTTCCCTTTCACCGTCTCTCTCTCTCTCATTCCCATTATTTTCCTTATATTTCTATTTATCTACTTGTCTTTATTATATCTTTTCATTTCTCCCTTCCTCCAGCCCTCTCTCATTCTCCATATCCTCTCCTCCCCTTTCCTCCCTCCTCCCCTCCCAAAACTTCTCACAGGGGTGAATCTGCCCCTTCCCAACCCCCTCCCCTCATTGGGTACGCCACTATTTCTATACCAATCTCCTTCTTAAAATAAAATTAAATGGAAATTTCTTAAAAACAACCTTTATATGCCTATACTTATGCTTATATGTATACGTATAGCGATTACCATTATAGTGTAATATAGATATGTGGAAATGGCAGCCTTCATACATTCTAATGTGTAATCGATCAGCAAGAGCATTCAATTTATTTAAAATGAAGCGCCTAAAGTCAGATGGGTGGTAAAGATGATTGCATCGACAGCTAAAGCCTCCTTTATAGACTTCAGACCCACACAAGCACACATTTGGGATACGTGGGAACAATGGTACCACTTTACACATGACTGCCCTTACACATGACTGTATTGTGGTCACTTATTGATACTCGCCTGTTGTGTAGAGCGTTAACATTATGCCGGATCAGTGACCAATTTAATGGCGGAACCCTTTTGTTCGAAACAATGGTACCACTTTTATGAATAGCCTGTCGCAACAAACGAACAAAGCATTATATAATCTATTGCGGCTCTATTTCTATTAAAAGCTCGTTGGGTGTCCCCACCTAGGCGGGCTGTACAGTTTCGGCGGATGTCTGGGGGCACTATTAACAGTGGTCCATCGTTTTTTGTTAAATTTAATTCTCCTTCCTTATATATTTTATTTTTTGTTCATCTTTTGACCAGAATGGCTGACTATAATATTATATTTGCCCTTTTTGGTCTATTTCTGCTATTTGACCTTTTTTTTTATACTTGCACATGACTATTTTTCTCACCCAATAGGTTTTCCCTTTTACATGTTGTATGCTTTATTTAGATCATGAAAATGCAGTCCTAGTGCTTGTTTAACCTTGTTGTTTTACAAAAACATAAACTACTGAGGAAATATCAAAAGCTTACTCGGTGAACATCGAATGTTCAAAATTCGATCTTGACTGTACGAAATCATTTTTTTATAGGCACCAAGTTTATATAAGAGCTCCTCATCAGGGTTGATACTGTTACGTGTGTAATATCCCAAAAGTGAAGGAAAACCGATGCCCATACAAATACGATGTAAGTAGTCAATGACGTTACTTTCAGCTTGACCAGGTTCCAGAACTGTACCGCTCCATTCATCGGTTTCATCAAATCTGTATTCAAGGCGTCCGTCGTACGGAGTGGTGCCATTCACAAGACGCCATCTGCCAATGGTTTGATTTCCTGGGATATAACCAGGGTAACGTAATAAAAAAACCTTTTAAAGAGTTAAGCAGCGCCAAGGATTTATCATTTAAATATTTATATTTTTTTTGCTCTTCACTTTTTCAAACCATGCGAATAAATTTTGGGTCTTTCCGTCGGTACATTTACAAGTTGTGCCCCTCGGTTCCAAAATCCTGGCTACGCCACTGCAAAGACTATATCTCAAGAACCAATAAACCAATACTAGGCTTGTTTGTACTACTTTTCATTCATTTTTCATGCTGATTCCAAATATGGTCATGAAAATTTACATTTCTGTAACTTTTGAATTTTTAAAACAAATTTTGAAACTAATTATCGTTTATCGACACCCGCATGGAGAGAGTTGAACTTACCTGGATCGCAGGCGATGTGAACAACGCGATTGTTGACACAACGAGCATTTTTCCAGGAAACCGTAAAACTGGGTAAATATAATTGATTCCAGATAGCTGCGATTGGACTGTTACCTTCCCAAATATATATTATCGGATTATTCGATGCATAACCAAGGGAAGTGCAAATGTCACGCACTTCACCTTCAAGCTAAAATGAACACAGACAGATCCCCACGGCTCAGTATTTCTACGTATTTCAAGTCTTCCTTTATAAGAGGGTTCAGAATATTCATTTACGATTCTCCACTGAAAGGTATCTTCCTCTGTGATGGAAAAACAAGGAAACAAATCAAAACGACAGGAAAGTAAAGATAACTGTTATTATGAAGGACTAAAGATGTCAACAACGACGACGACGACGACGACGATGATGATGATGATGATGATGATGATGACGATGACGATGACGATGACGATGACGATGATGATGATGATGACGATGATGACGACGACGACGACGACGACGACGACGACGACGACGACGACGACGACGACGATGATGATGATGATGATGATGATGATGATGATGATGATGATGATGACGACGACGACGACGACGACGACGATGATGATGATGATGATTATAATCATTATCATAAATGGATTAAAACAAGTCAATAATTACCGGTGAGGCAAGAAAGATACAAATTATTTGATGAACCACACGATGGATGTGACCAATTACTAACACCGAAGTCAAATAGCGATGTAACAGACCATCCATCGCCAAAGTGGGTCAGTTCTAAGTGGACTTCAGAAAGAGAATCATTTTTAGATGTGGCTGCGTCCAAATGATTACTGTACGAGAGAACACTTTTGTATCCGAGAAGTTGGCACAAATAATGCATCGTTACAAGTGTATCTATTTCCGAGTCGACGTCACATAATTTTGCGCAGCAAACTGTTCCCCAATCACCATGTTGCTGACGTACTTCCAGTCTGCTAAGATGTTGCTGGTTTGCCGATTCCGATAATCGTACTTCAAGATGTGATTCTACATATACATTCAATAAATAAGGTGGCAGCTTATGAATCATACCCTACAAAAACGCGCGGGTATATTTCAAAACATTAAGGTGAGCATAATGTAAGGATGTTTTCTTTAATTTGAAAGACGGCCAAAATAAGCAGTGCATCATGGGAAAATATCGACATCCAAAGCCCGCGTAATACGCAAGTGTTAAAAAAATACAAATTGTTTATAAAGGTGAAGGATAAGTCATTCAAATTGTCATTTGGTAATTTTGAAATAAAAATATTTGCCAAAAAACAAAGAAAAAAGTAGTTTTGACGAAGTTGAAGTACCATTCAAATACAAATACGACAAAGGTACCAAAATCTTAATTTTGATGATTTTTACGATCATCCGGATGAGCAATGCACACTATAGATCTAAAAGGGGTTAAATCACAAAGTAAGTTGTGGTTAGTGTCAGTCTCAACTATAAGGGTGAAGTAAATGTAGTAGAACATATGTAAACATCTCAAAAAAAAGTAACTAACCCCCTTAAATAATGATCATCAAAGGGCTTTTGTATTACAAATCTGTAAAATGCGTTGGAAGCAGAATTTATTTCTGCGCATTTTGACACCTCATTTGATACAATAGCCCAGAAAACAATAAAACACCGGTTAATTTAATGTAGTGAGGTTCAGATTTTGAAAGTTGCACTTACATAAAATTTTTTACAATATTACAAAAGCACTCAGATATCATTACACAGATTTCCTTCCATTACACTGAATACAAAATCAATACAATTTACTGCAACTTTCAAATCTTGGGTTACATTGATTTAAATCTACGCTGTGACGTCAATATTTAATCAATTGCTGCAAATGATGTGTCAAAATGTGCAGAAATAAATTCTGCTTCCAACGCATTTTACAGATTTGTAATACAATCCCCCGTCTTTGAATAATGGCCATTATTTAGGGGGTAGTTACTTTTTGAGATGTTTATATAAAACCTATGTGGAAAAGACACTGAGAGGTGCAACCTGAGGCATTCGAGTCCACACACATGGACATAATCACCGTTTTGTATTGGCATTACATGGAAATAACCACCTTCTTGCATCAAAACTTCTAATATTTTGAAACAATAATGATCTTATAAAGTCTCTTTTAACGTCGACGTGACCTCTTTCTTAAAACAGAATGTGTTGAGTGGCGATGTAAGGTCACACATTGGACTGGTAAGAGCAACCGCTGTCTGCGCATCGTACAGGCTGAGTCAAAACCGGGAGTCAAAAAAAGAAGTAAACTCATGTTTGAGGGCTGTAACTCGAGATCTGCAAGGAATCTGCTAAAAATAAATATACCATTGGAACGAGCAAATTCTACATATCTAAATCAAAAGAAGAATTGTTGCAATTGCTCACAGCAAACTGAAGTTATACTCATTTGAATACAACCACTCATTTTTGTAGCTGCACACGGCTGATTGATTTTCATCCATTCAATTTCGACGAATCAGCAAAGTGCTAACAGGAATTATTGTTGAAAAGACAAATTTTGCTTTTAAATATTCAACAAAGTCCATGACGGTACTATAGTTTGTAGGGATACCAATTCAAGTCTTTACGAACGATCCGGCAGAAGCTTGATTGGGGAATATTGGGTAAAGGATTGAGCTGACCTTTGGTCTTGCTGTAACGCATGTCTAACTCTAACAATGTTCACTTGTGATCTAGCAGTTCGTGGTCTGTCTGAAGCTTCAGGCTATCTGTTCCTTAGTGTCCCATGCACATTGAGCTTGTTCACATTCTTATAGATGATGTGACTTCTGACGTCAATGCCTGACAGTATGCGCACGCATCATCACAATTTCCATTGTTTTTTGACTGACAGTATGCGCGCGCATCATATTTTGTTCAGGGCTCGTGTTTTTAAAACTCCCGCCACATCACAATAAGACTATTAAACAGTGTAGTGGTTGCATGGGGTTCATTCAAGCATTAAAACATACCAGTCCCTTGCCTTTGTTGATAAACATTGAGGATAATACATGGGTGAATGCACACAAACAGTGAGAGGGAACCCGTTTTAGTGGCAACTGTATTGACAGTGGATAGTACTTAGCTTACCTTCTGGATTACTTTGTGCTGCACTCAGTTGCCAACCGCGCCAACAAACAATTAACAACGTCAATATCTGCGACACACAGGTTATTGTTGTCATTTTGAACATGCTTTTTTCTGGTTTCACGATTATTAATAAATTACAGAAGATCAATTACATTCAGGTTTTACATTGTACTGCTTTTGTGATCGTGATGTATCGATAGTTATCATCTACAAGTAAAGTGTGCTGAGGCTTGTGGATCAGCGTCTAGGCGTTGTGCCTGTCCGTAGCGAACTATAAATCACTGCGGGTTTTTTTTTTTACAACAAGCGCGTCTTCTTGTGCAATAAAAATCCCAACTTATCCTGCATTCAACCTTGTATAAATGTGAGCCAAAATAATTGAGAGCCAAAAGAATAATATAAAGTTAATGTTTTTCCTTCATTTGCAGTTATATCTATTGCAACAATATAGCCTAATAGAGACAAGTAAAATTGACTATGATAAGGGTGTTGATGCATGTAGCGTGCAAAATACACCAATAATAGCTTTTAACAAGTGTAACGCCGAAAGCAAAATTTCAACTTAAAACAATCTTTTCTAGCCTGATGTTGCCGTGATGTTTTTGTCGGTTCGAGCATAGACCCTAGAAGATGGTTCGAGGAACTTTATAGCCGCCAAATCATTTTTAGTAGATACCCACAAAGAATGCTTATTCATAAGATTTTAGTTGATTCCGATATTGCGTTTGCGAATCATGCATGATCATGTGTATTGCACTGCTCCATAGATCACAGTATAATTCGACAAATATTTTTGCTAAACGAATTAATCTGTAAGAAAGTTTTTGTACATGAACTTTTTGTTGCCAGATTTTTTCCAGTGGTATAAAAATCTTAATTTGTTTTGTGAAAAATGGGGGATGACCGGATGAGGCTGTGGATCACGAAATGCCCCTTTAACTTTTAGTGCCTATAATAATTAATTACGGTATATAATATTGAATGGCTTTGAGTGTGATACAAGAATATATTTTTCTAGTGCAATATATTCTTGCATCACACGAAAATAAGCCATTTTTATTATTATTATTATTATTATTATTATTATTATTATTATTATTATTATTATCAAGCTTTTGCTATGGCATGCGGTAAAATGAAAATTTAAGCTTACCTCGCCACTGGGCCTAACCAGTGTGTATTGCACAAATGTAAGCTTACCTTTTGACCTTCTTGTTTTCTGCTCTTTCCTCGCCAAAGACAGTTTCGGAATATGCAGGTTTATTTGTAGATGTGATTAATTTCCTAAGGTTATCATCATCAAGAATTGCCGCAAATTAAGTTTGTGATTTTACTTGTTTAGGCCTTAAGTTAAGTACGAAAGCAACTGTATAAAATCTCATGTGAGCCAGTACGGTGTCTGTATTGTTGTGTTGTTGTATTGTGATACGTGTTGGTGCTGTCAGGTACTGTGACCATGGTAACACGCGGGCGTACGAGATACGCGTATAATATTAATAACAATATTGTATTGCATCCGGGTATTTTGCGACAACTATACAATACACAGTTTTATTGTATCGCTAAAAAGATTTCCAGAAGTGTTGTTTATCTTCACGCACAGATAATAATAATGCTTCATTTGCTTGCTCTTGCATGGTAGGCATAGCCTAGGCCTATATCTTATATAACATGCTTTATAATATTAATTGTATGATTAATAATTAAAAATCATAGCCTGTAGTTAGTGATATTACTGAACCGTAATATTTTGTTGTAAATAAAAAGCGCCTGTTTTGCTTAAAATTTGCCCCCTACACTTGGTTTGAATTTTATTGGGCCTACTGTTTACTAATATGCATTGAATGCAAGTAAAGTAGTTTTATTTACAGCGGGAATTAACGCTTGTAACACAAAATTAATGAAAATGACCTGGGTCTACTACATATATGGTAGACACACATGTGCAACGCACAGAGTCAGCAAAATTGCTCACTCGTATGGCACCGTGTAGGCCAATTTAACACATTTCTACGTCATGCATTCTGCAGACTGGTGGCTATCAAACAATGATTGACTGTAGGATTACTTATCCTAAGTTGAACCTTTGATAAATTTGAATTGAGCAAAACAGTGCAAAATAATTGACAGGCAAAAACAATAAGTTATATGAGCGTATAGCTTGTAAAACACACCTAAAGCTTTTAACATGTTTAACGCCGACAGCAAAATTTCAACTAAAAACAATCTTTCTTTTCTAGCCTGATGTTGCTGGGAGTGTTTTTTGTCGGTTCGAGGAACTTTCTGTTCAAAATTTATCAGACAAAATTGAGCAGATGACAATCATGCGCAGATGACAATCTCCAAAAATGGTGCTTCTTTCACCAATTCATCTCTTTCTCCAGGGAACAGGTTTCTTTCTGCACTGCTCCACTTTATGGACAGATGTGTTGTTTTATAAACCAGACTCCAGCAAGTCTTTCACACGCTAAAAATCTCCTTCGTTGCTTGAAAAGATCTCCAACTCATTATTTGACAAGATTATCCATTTAAATTTGAAAAGGTTCTATTATACCCCCCTCGGAGAAGACAAATTATTCAAATTTCATGGTTTTGGACATGTTGATAAGAACCTATTCAATTTTGACAAGAACTTAACGTTTGGACAGTATTTATTGTGGGCCATCAGAGCACTTCAGGCATATCTAATTGCATTCTGAATACGAAGAATGTCCTTCTGACCCCCCCCCCCCCCCATCATTCAATGTTGCGACACTTTGGAGACACGCTGAACACATTTGCACGTTTCAACATTGCACGGGGAGGGGGGGGGACTTATTTTCCCTAAAGACGCTTCCCAAGAAACACACCAACGTTTTGTTATGTGGTGACTTCAACTTTCCGGACATAAACTGGGACATTGGCCAAACAAAAGCAGACAGTCCTCGTAAAAAGCTTCATGATGACCAAAGTTTGCAATAGTACGACTTTTACTACTTGAAGCTGCCGACTCAACCATATCCAGATCCAGATCCAGACTTTCTCAACTTATTTGCTGAGTGTTAAATACGTTGGTGACCAGACTTTCTCAACTTATTTGCTGAGTGTTAAATACGTTGGTGACCAGGCAGAGATCACAAAATGTTCTTGACCATGTTGACCTAATCTGCTCTTCAAATCCAAATATTGTCAGTGATATTAGAACCAGTGGCGTAGCTGGGATTTTTTCCAGGGGGGGCAAGCCTGTATGGGGCGGGGGCCCAAATCCACCAAACAAAAATTTTGCCGCCCCTTGCTCAACAGCCCAAAGGTTGACCCATTTTTTTTCCGGTGGTTTGAAAAAGTGAAGAGCAAAAAAAAAAAAAAGGATTATAGCCGCTAGCTCCCTAAAAGCAACACATTTTGATAGATGAGTACCATTTTCCCCTCCACTCCCTCTATCCTCCTTTTCCTCTTCCTCTCTCTCTCTCTCTCTCTCTCCTTTTTCCTCTTTCTTCCATGCGCTATGGGGGCTAGGGGGGGGGCCCAAACAGGCAATTTTTGCCAGGGGGGCAATTTTCCCCTGCCCCCCCGGAGCTACGCCACTGATTAGAACGCATACTGGAGTAAGTGACTATGATATCCTCCTATTTGACATAAACCTAAAACCAAAACGGCAAAACAAAGCACCACACAAAGTCTACATCTACAAGAGGGCTGATAATGAAAACTTGAAAGCCTGTCTCAACCAAAACTGTGAAGAGTTCTTCCAAAGCAACCCCGATTTAAGATCAGTTGATGACAACTGGGAGCTTTTTAGGAAGTACACACTTGAAGCAATGGAAAAGTACATTCCACATCGTATGTCTAAAAATAAGCAAAGCCATCCGTGGATTCTTGACCAAATGAGAAAAAGAGATAAGCTGTATGCTAGTGCTAAAAGATCAAATTCTCACAGACTATGGAGTTGCAATAGAAAGCAACGTAACTATGTTACCAAGTTACTAAAACAGTCTTACCACACATTATGGAAGAAGTACTTGGACCAAGTTTAGAGTCCAATCCGAAGCAATTCTGGTCCTTCATTCGCTCCCAGAGACGTGAGGCAGTGGGAATTCCAACTCTGACAGTCAACGGAAAAATAGTTCAACAGATAAAGAAAAAACTGAAGTGTTAAACCATCAATTTGCTTCAGTCTTTACTGAAGAAGACTTGGCTTCACTGCCTACATGCAGCATGGGTGCTTCAGAGTTCCAATCTATCATTGATCTTGACATCAGCGTAGAAGGTGTGCTAAAACAGCTACAGCAACTTGACACCAGTAAAGCAGGTGGCCCAGATTCCATACCTGCTCGGATACTATACATGACTACGCAGAAGAATTGGCACCTGTACTTCATTTCATTTTTGTCAATCTTACCAATCTGGTTGAGTATATGAGGTGTGGAGGAAAGCATTTGTTACATCCATTTACAAAAAGGTTCTAAATCATCTCCAGAGAACTATCGTCCTGTCAGCTTGACATGTATTGCTTGCAAAATTATGGAGCATATCGTCCTTTCGCACATTTCCAAACATTTTTCTGCAAATAATAGATCTGCCATTTTAGGTAAATTCACTACATTATGAGCACCATAATTTTACACCATCACCCGACACCCCAATTAATATTTAGCCCGTGCGCTTTATGCCCGGCCCGCGCACTCCGTGCATCCGCGGGTATTCATGCTTGTCGGTGAACTTTAAAAAGACCCCTTTTGCATCTCATTTCACGAAGATTTTAGGGGAATAGCAACCTTTTTTTAGCGATTTCGCGAATTATTTACCCTTCGACAATACCCCTATTTTCGCTAAAACGCGAACGATATTTCTAATATTATACCCTTTTCTGGCAGAAACGCGTAGGCTGCTCGATGAAAATACCCTTTTTTCAATTTCGCGAACACGTGGTTTGAAAAAACACCCCTTTTTTGTGTGTTTCGCGAATCGCGTTTCTTCATCTGAAAACACCCCTCATTTCGCGAAATTTTCGACAAGAATGAATACCCGCGGATGCACGGAGTGCGAGGGCCGGGGCTTTAGAGACCGTTCACAAAAAAAAGGGGGGGATTGAGTCTATCTGCTATTCTATGGGGTTGACCGATAATTATCATGTCAAAAAGGGGGGGGGGCTTGAAATTTTCGAGGTCTGTAAAGGGGGGGGGGGCCGAAAAATGTTCGCGATAAATTTTTTTTGCATCAGGCCCCAACCCCTTACAAGTGTTTGTAAACGGTCCCTTATGCAGGCCCTTCCAGACCAGTCGTGGAATTTTGCTAAAAATATTCCATACTATTATGTCAAGTCTGTATCTCATACCCTCGTTTGTATCCTGCCCCACATGTCAAGGACTATTTGGCCTATTTAATCTTGCAATGAGACTGTACGTAGTGTATGAAAATTTTAGCCTTTTTCTAATTATGATATAAAATTGGATCGATTTAGCCCATATTAATTTGGTCGAGTTTTAAAATATTAGACGAGACGTAGTCGAGTCCAATGTTAATAAAACTCATAGCGAGACCAATAAATATTGGGCGTAAAGCATCCAATTTTATCATTATTATGTTTTGGATCCAATATTTTCATACACTTGGACTCATCAAAACATAATAATGTTAACTATTGGATTCTGGCCATCACATGATTACAACAGGCTTTACTGATTGGTGATCAATTGTTTAACAAGTGAAAAGGATTGGCATGTAGGAAAAATACGTAACAGCAACCTTTAAAGTTTTAACATAATTGCATTTTTTCCTTTTCTTTTTTAGCTTTATGTGCTGTTCTTTGACCATCTTTATTTTTACTCAAAATATAACATCCGTCGAAAGCATTACGCTATATATACCGGTAGTCATATGACGAATATCGAATTACATAATACATATATTTTAAAATTACGATACGCCTACATTTGCAATGTATATATAATCCTTATTTTTGGTCGTAACATCAACTATTAATGATTTAACTTTGACCATCTACTTTTTTTTACTCAAAATATAACATCCGTCGAAAGCATTACTCTATATATACCGGTAGTCATATGACGAATATCGAATTACATAATACATATATTTTAAAATTACGATACGCCTACATTTGTAATGTACAATACGCAACTCTAAACCATCCTGGTTTCAAAAATGAACTGAATCGAATTATAATTCTCTACTTATTCTGATTTTTAAAGTTATTATCAAATGCATGTTTACCTGGAATTTCTCCTAAATTGAAATACTGTACCTTTTTTGGTTTGTAGTCCAGGTCCTTGCATATTGGAGATGGCACGGCTCTTATCTTATGCTCTAACAGGTTTAGCGCGTGTGACTTATGAACTGCAGATGTTTTTTTAACGTATTCTTAACAATTCTTAAGTGATAACAACACGATTTACATATAGTTTCTATACTGTTCCAAGAAAGTATCCTTACACTTGGAAAAATAATCACAATTTCAAAACTGAACCATACCGTAGAAACCCGTCTATAAGGAATAGAAGCGACTGTGATGATAGCATATTTCACGCTAGCGCCCTCCACAATATTATATCATTATGGAATTTGAGCAAATCATTTACCGACACAAGCAGGTATACAATGTATTATTTTATCTTTATTTCGCATCTCACGAGCATAGCTCACTTGGCAAGGCATAAGACTTTGGTTCTTTAGATCGGAAGATGGTGAGTTCGAGCCTCATCGCGGTCACACAAACTTTTATAAACAAAATATTGTTCAAACTTTTCATTTATATTTTCTTGCATTTTCTAAAGACTCCTTTCGTGATAATTTTTTTTTCATATTTAGTTTAATTTATTCTATTGTTTTTCTTTTATTGTTTCTTTTCTTTGTCTTTTTTCTTGTTTAATTTTATTTTTTCTTTATTTTTCTTTGATTCATATAATATTGGCAGGATAAGGAGAGGAGGAACTAAAGACCCATTCAGTGATTTGCTCATCCGGACGATCGTAAAAATCATCAAAATTCACCTTTGTCATTGTCATAGATGTGGTAACATAGCCTGCTAGTGGTTCAGCAGAAAACCGTGTGACACATAATATACATTTGGCTACATTTTATTATACGATAAATACGAATTTATTAAACATGGTAACAAATATTCTCTAGCAGATCGGTTATACGATGGAACTGGTAGGCATAGGCCTATTATAAATTCGGGATATTAAATATCTTCCTGACGAGACAGATCTGCGCATGTGGTCAAAGACGATTCCTTACTAGCCACAGACCGTCCGCTGGAATTAGTTGAATCGCTATGGCTGTTGGTCGGACCTCTCATCTCTCCACATCGATTGTGACCTATCCCCGACATTGCCCTTATGAACTCACATCCTCCTGTTTTATTCAATACGCTGGCGAAGTTACGTAATAATCGGATTAACTACCATAGCAATAGGTGAAAACAATTTTGAATATACCGCGTTATACACTGATACGTTCAGGCGTACCTCTTCATTGAACCATATCATGCTGCACCTGTAAGATCTTTGAAAAGACCAGTATTGTATTCAATCTATGATTGCAGACATACACAGTACAGGTGATGAGTGTAACCTGCTTGTAGCGCAGCGCGATATGTTCAAAATTGTTTTCACCTATTGCTATGGTAATTAATCCGATTAATTACGCAACTTCACCAGCGTATAATGGCCGAATAAATTCTGACCATCACTTGGCTTGTTGGATTCGTCTATACTACAATTCGCTGTCGAAGTGACGTAATAATCGCAATAACTACCATCAAGCAGATTGCACTAATCACCCGCGTATGTCACCAAACATAGATTGAATACCACTCTTTTCATAAATACTAATCTTACATGGCGAGTGATTAGCATTTCTTTGACAACTATGGTTTAATGCATAGGTGCCACGTGAACGATGAAGTGCAGGGCTATATATTCGAAATTGTATTCATCAATTGCTATGGTAGTTAATCCGATTAATTACGTCACATCGACAGCGAATAGCCTATAGTATGGGTTCAAGTGGAACAAAAAATAGTGTATGTCCATTGCTAGCTATGGTAATCTACCAAAACACGTTTCAAAACGTAAAAAGGGGCCAAGTTTAAAAAATCTTTCCTGTGTGGCTTTTCACCCTTTTTTAAACTTGGTCCCATTCAGTAAAGTGGTACCGTAATAACATGAAGAATGAGTCCTAATTTCTACATGCAACAATTAGGTTTAAGAGTTCGAAAGCGGTGCAATATGACGTAGGCTATGTATTATCATAAACATTTGAAGGTTTATGTTTCATTATATTGCGTGTTCATAAAGAGTAGTAGAGTATTATATATACTTAGCAAATTGACTGTCTGTCAACCTGTTACATATTATAGGCCCTACATCTGTACATAAGGCGCAGGATCGCACAAGACGATGAAGAATTTAACAAAGTGAGTATTTGCTACTTTTGCTTAAATCAAAATACATTATAACGTCTTTACGGAAAAACTTCAATCAAGCACGAACATTAATTAATTTACTCTACAAAATGAACACTGACAACTAAGAAAACAAACAAGTAGCCTAAAGATGACTTCGTATGGGTCTTTAGAAACTTTCATAAATGGGACCAAGTTTAAAAAAGGGTGAAAAGCCACACAGGAAAGATTTTTAAACTTGGCCCCTTTTACGTTTTGAAACGTGTTTTGGTAGATATTAATTCTTTTTTGAGGTAAAAAGATATTGCGCGGTAAGTGGTTCTTTGTAGCCATGCGAAGCGAAGTAGTTGGATATCCATATTTCGCGGTTAATGGTTCTTTGTAGCCCTGCGGGGGCAAACTAGTTGGATATCCATATTTCGCGATGAGTAGTTTTTTGAAGCTTCGAGGGGCAAACTAGTTGGATATCCATATTTCGCGGTTAGCAGTTCTTTGTAGCCCTGTGGGGCAAACTTGTTGGATATCCATATTTCGCGGTTTGTGGTTCTTTGTAGCCCTGCGGGGTAAACTAGTTGGATATCCATATTTCGCGATGAGTGGTTTTTACAGCTTCGAGGGCAAACTAGTTGGATATCCATATTTTGCGGTTAGCAGTTTTTGTAGCCCTGCGGGGCCTATGTTCGATATCCTCATTTCGCGGTTAGTGGTTTTTAAACGACCCGTAACCACCCCAATCAGCTGCATGGGGTAAAAGAATTATTTAAAAAAATAATAGATTAACCCTATAGTTTATATATGTATTTTCCTGTCATTTCCTGCAAACTTAATAAAGATATTTTGATAATTGAAAATAGTCTTTATCATAAATCGTATTGAAAGAGTCAACAAGCGTCAGAAATTATAATTTGCCATGGAACTTCGGTCATATTTTATTTGAAATATAACTGGATGTTAGGGTCTGCATGCATGGTATGCATAGTATGATGATATACAGACACTGACCTTTCCCTAAAACTATTAAGCAGCAAGTTGTGTATCACACCCATCATGGGTTCGAACCCCTTTATTGTATTTTATTGTTAAACCTGAATAGCGTGATTACTTTTGAATGAGCGGCAGCACACATATTTTGTTTGAGGATAGCTGGATCTATCTCCTTTTCCTCACATCTTCTCTGTAGTACAAAGCTGTCTTTTTATCTAGTGTTTAGACAATGTTTACTCAACCATTGCTATCAATGGATGTTGCCATTTTTGACGACTTCTAACTTTTGAAATGCCCAAAATGAATCAATAAAACCGTGTATAAGATATTTGCGGGGATATTTGGGCGCGATTACAAAAAATTAGAAAATAAATGGGCACTTCTGGGTTGGGAGCCCCTGTTGGGTATCTATAGAGGCCCTGCATGAAATTATTGATTGGCTCCAAACAAAGAATTTGAACCGGTGTCCTTCACCGTAGTTATGGCGGAGTACAGTCCATTCAATCAAATGTTGTCATCAACCTATTTGATCGTAGTGCAGGGTTATGTGTGTGAGACGAACTGTCACGGTAGATTGCAATCATGCTTTTGTTGAATGCATTTGAGTAGTCTGCCATATTTACGGGATGATACGTCACATGCAATGCCTCTATAGATTCTATAGAATTTAAGTATGATATATTTTCGATGGTAATATATTTTCACTTTCAAAGTTTGTAGTTTTCATAATTGCAATTTCTGAATATTATATAAAAGGTGGGAATAAGTCTATAAATGAAAGAGTATCGGATCATTTTGAATGTTAATAAATACGAAACGCCGGCGGTAGACACCAGCAATATCAGGGATTGCCGCGATTCTTGCAGTAGCTTTTATGAATAGAATACAATAGTGGATACAATAGCGGATACAATAGCGGAACAATAGAGCTCTCTTACGGGCAAATAAACCTCGTCGCGTTTTGCTAAATTTCACTTCTTCTTTTTCATGAACTAACCGTTATTTCATTAAGTAACCGTTATTTTTAAAACTTGGCAAAACCTCGACGCGAGGTTTTTAATTAATCATGTTAGTGTTTACATCACTACTTCGGTGAAGACAAGAGAAGTGTGCCTTCTCTACCAACGCCTGTGATATAACAGGTGCAAGCGAAACAAAATTGAATGACCAGAATAGTTTCCTTTGTCAGATGAATTGATTGAAGTTTTTGAAGACACTCTATTCTTGATGGGACAATAGATTCAAATATGGAATAATTATTATTCCTCATCTATTTTTTTTTTATTGAAAAAACTGCAATTGTGGCAACAGAACAATATTTATTTTGATTTCATTTCAAGTAGAAACAAAATCGTGCTTAAGCCAAAAACGCACCCTACCTCAAGAATTGGGATGGCACAAAGGTGCAACATAGGTTTTTATTGCAAAGACGAGGACAGACAAGTAATTACAACACATCTGTCTAACCGTGGGTTTCGCTATTATTTAGAATAAATGCTTTTACTAGTTTCTATAAAACCACAAAATTACTAAAAAAACTATAAAAAAACTAAAAAAACAAAACAAAACAAAAACGCACCTAAAATTAAAAGTAGAAAGGTAGATTTGAAGAAAGATAAAAAGAACATGTCAAAAGTTAAAATTAAACGAGAATGAAAAAACGGAACGGTGCCCGGACCATGCTCTCTTCAGCATGTCTTCAGTTCCAAAGTCTGACGCTCTATCAATTGAGCTATACGATCCTGATATACGAAACAGTCGTTATTATGTCAATACAATTGATTGGTGTTACAACATACTTAGATGGAATGCATAGCCACCCAGTGCCAGTATATATTTGCTCAAACTCCAAATACAACAAGCAACCAATTTTATTGAGGGCGTTTCTTAGGTATATCCTTGTAGACGGGGTTTTACGGTATTGGGGTAAAAATTGTTTTTGTAATAGATACACTATTTAATCCGGAACATTTTGACACCCCATTGAATCCAATGTGACTTCAAGAAGCAAAGTTACAAGCATTTGATTAGACGAAGGTCCAGTTTTAAAAGTGACACACTGGCATATTCAAAACTCCACATTCTAGAAGATATCCAAAGCTTTCGATACGTTTCATCTATGATTTTTTCCACATCTCACGAGCCTGTTTATTCAATCCAAACGAGAAGAACACGTGGACACCTTGAAGAGAAGAAATCACGATAGCAATCCACCATATTACATCCACATCAACAGCGCTGGCTAACAACATCAGAATCCAACACAGACCCAGAACAGAGGAAACCTAGGCAATATCAATAATGACAATGAAATACATGGATTATGATAAAGAGAAGAAATCACGATAGCAATCCACCATATTACATCCACGTCAGCAGCGCTGGCTAACAACATCAGAATCCAACACAGACCCAAAACAGAAGAAACCTAGGCAATACCAATAATAACAATAATGAAGGATTGGTAAAATAATGATAAGGTGTATAGTTTGTAGGACAAAGGGTTTATATGCAAAATAGTATTTTCCCGGGGGTATTTTATACACATTGGCACCATCCCTATAAATTCAAGGTTTCTCTAATCATCCCGTTCGTGGATGCTCCCTCCCAGGCGATTGGTAGGCCCTGGCCAGTGTTAGTTCCTAACCCTAACCGCCTAGGGGCTTTTTGGCGACGGGAAGGAAAGAATAAAGAGAGAAAAGAAGGGAAGAAGTTGTTTGCTCTGGGTGGGATTCGAACCCGAGACCCCTCGCATGCCAAGCACTCGGTCGGCGACACTTTGCCACGGGTTTTGGGCTTCGCTGGCCAGCGAAACCGTGCCTATATATCACTTAGGGCGATTGCGTCATCACACCACGTGGCATGCATGCACGAACAGCGCATATATAGAGTAGTATTTTGTAGTATTCAGGAGCGTTAGGGTTAATCGATTCTAGACCACAGTGGTTTCATTCTTGAGTCATTAGCAAGACACAAGTAAACGCAAGAACTGAACAACCCCACCCGTTTTGCTTTGCATAGCAAAGTATCTTACCTTGGCAAACAGAATACATTCTGTCCATCCATTTTCATTACGAGATTTTTGCTGCAGTGTGTTTGCTCGATGTCTTGCTTTTCGTAGTTTAATAAGCGTCACAGTGACAAGGATGATGTTGATGATAAGACAAAGCGCTGCGGGTATACCAAATGCAAGCAGAGTCGTAAGTCCAGAGCGAAGCCAACATGATGAAGCGTCATACACAGGGATCAAACTTGAATGAAGACACTCGCATAAATGCAGGGACAAGGTTGTGAGGACAATGGGCACAGGTAACCCCCAACCCGTAAGTTGTAGCAAGAAATTAGTCTTAAAACTGTCATTAAATTTCTGCGTCACTTGCCATGCAAATCTGTAGAAGAGAATGCCCGCCAAAATAGATGTCCACGTGAACATAGCCAGCCAATAGTAATGAGTTATAATGGAAAATATGATACATTGTGCTTCTGAAAGTGGTGCTATGTTAGACACAATTGTAAACAACTGAGCAAAAAAGAGCGAAATTGAAAGTGATATGATTCCGTTACCATAGGCATTACGAAGCTTTTTAAATTTTATGTACGTAGTAAGTGTTCCAAGCGATCCAGTGAGGGAGAAAGAGGATGTTACAATACTAACAATATCACTAGGGCTGAGAAAACCAGAATCCATTCTTTCTTCTTTGCTTTTTCCGAATAACGAATTAATGCAAACTTGCGCCTTGCCGTCAAATAAAAGTACGAAATCATTGTCCTTAATTTCCAGACCTTTGTAGATCAGAATCGTGCTATTTACATTGGTAGTATACTCTTTGGCGTTTAAAGTTACGAATGCGCAATCAAGAATCGGGTTATCCACTTCATGACCACACACTAGTACTGTACGTTGACTAGATACATCTGGGGACTCTAAACTTTGCTTTTCATAGTAGATCATATATTTCGTGGTTATATAGATATTATCGGTTACGTATAGCACCATATTCTCCTGGAGGAGAGAAGGAACATACAGAAATTCAAATGGGCTTCCAGAGTACCAGGTTTCCTTACAAAGGGTATTCATTGATTTGTCCCGTAATCTTTGTTCGCATGACATGAAGGCGTCAACGTTTGTTACACCACAGAGATACTGATTATGTCTGTCCAACTGTACTTTATTTTTGATCATGTGAAGTAGTTCAAACCCGTACTCCGGACCAAATTCAAAAGCTGTCCACTCCTTTTGAATATCATTCATCATCATTATTTGACTATAATCATTTTCATATACTTTTCTATTCCATGGTTTGCCCAGTGTTTCTTTCAGGCATTGGGTTGTTTCAGACTGCGATGATGTACTTGCAAAGAAAAATGCACTTTTATGCTGACTACAATTCCAATTGTTAATAACATGTAAATGTGACTGGTTATTTATAACACAATGACCAGAAAGTGAAACGGAATATCCAGGTCTACACGTAATCTTACGGCATAATTTTGTCACCTGATCACGAATTTCTCCAGATGAGCATTGAACTTCAGTTGCAGCAGTTGCATCTGCTCTGCGGAACTCCCACATATTTCGATACACGGATTTCGCTGATCTATAACCATGATAACATCCTATAAAATTAAAAGCCACGTCAGATATGACATCATTACATATCGCACAATGCGGGTTTTTGTACACAAACTGTGTGCTTGGGTCACATCGTTTGAGTACATACGATTTACATGCTGCGGACATTGATGAATTTGAAGATGTTGGACAATCATCAATGAAACACAGACGAATGCGTTTTCCGACTTGGAACTCTAAGTCATACAATGTACTCCTAAGTAAGGTTCCCCCGGTGTTAAGAGCTGATTTGATGCACTCGGCAGAGCCTGCAGGATACACGTTCCAAGGATGAACTTTCCTAAGCTCACGATAATGGCAAATGGCGCAGAATATATTACGAAAGTTGTAGCCAAAATCGTCAAAAACAGGCATTCCATTATTGAAAAGACTACTGCATTCTGATTTGATAAAGTTTTCTTTCCAGGAATATGGACATGAAGCTACCAGTTGCACTTGTAGAGATTCCCGTATTGTATGACACACATGTGATTTTGGATCTACCCAATAACGCCCTGTAGTATTGTCAGTTATCGTTAAGTCACACGAAGATTTATAATCTATGCAACAGTCTCCATACTGTAGGCATTCTACGTCACATCGACACGTCGTATGATCTTTATGATTGCATCGCCCCTCACAACTCTCCTCGTGGGAAATAGATGTGTTCATCGTTAAGTTAGCAAGTTGTAAGACTGAAAAATAAATAATTGTAAATCAGTACAATTATATATATATATTTTATATCCCTCACAAAGTATATTTATTAACAAAGAATCCTCTTACACATTTAACACACCCCAACCCACACACAATGAGAAATGTAGCTTTGCTCCAAAGCCGACCTATTTTCCAAAACCCTCAATTTGGTGACCACTCTCTGGCTAGTAAGGTTTGACGATTGATTCGACTTCTATGGACCATTTAGAAAAAAATAGCCCCCATGTCCCTCGCGAAAATCCGAGGCCAAAATCCAAAATGGCCGCCGCCACCATTTTGAAAATTTAAGTTTTGAACCAGAGCACCGATAATCATGTACAGAGACACTTTTCGGATATGTCGAGTACAAGGATTCCGATTCTGACATTAGTTTGACATTATGGCATCATTTTCACCCAGAAATCCAAGATGGTGGCCTGCACCATCTTGAAAAATTTAGTTTTGAACCAGAGGACCTAAAATCGTGTACAAAGACACTTTTTTTGGATAAGTCGACCACAGGGATTTCAAATTTAACATTACTTTGACATTACGACCTAATTTTTACCCAGAAATCCAAGATAATGGCCGCCGGCGCCATCTATAGTAAAGACCAGCAGTAGGTCGTACAGCAAAAATGTACAGCAAAATATCAAGAACCCTCGGCTGTGCCTCGGTGAGTGGACTTGAGCGGTTGGTGGGTGGGGTAGACCAATATCTGTGGGTAGACAGTGATACTGCATAGTGGTCCTACTTGTTGGTGACAGGGAAGTGCTGGTTGGTGACTTATGTCGCTTGCCCAGTGATAGTGTAGCTTGCCTTCGGCAAGCTCTGTACTAAAAGTGGTATTATTTTTTTACAGAATGGTCTAACCAGGCAGGGATTGGCCTTACATTTTCTTTACTAGTCATTCACTTGCTTGGGTTTATTTTACTCAGGGATCACTGGATCTTCTAAGGTACTGCGAGGGCTCTGATCAAGAGCTATGAGAAATGCTATTGGACACTTCAAAGAACTTTTCAAACCTTTTCTACAATAGTGATGACTTTGTACTAATCCATAAGTAGCGCAAGTGCCGCTTACAAAACCGATTTGCGGGTTCGTATAAGCATCAAGTAAAATTGCAACTTTTGTCGAACTCGATGAATATTGAATAGTTTGGTTTCTGGTTGTCTCGCACGTAATTTGATGTGAACCAATTTCGAAGGGATGAGCGTCTTTCGAACATAACTTGTACCATTCCGTGATGTTCGGCAGACGTCGGACATCAATCGTGAATAGATTGGTAGTGAATTCGTCCACTGGTACCAGACTGACATTCCACGCTGTTACTAGTACGATATTCGTGTCTGAAATGGAACGTGAAAGTGATGAAGGCAAGTAGTAGTGATGATGATGATGATGATGATGATGATGATGATGATGATGATGATGATGACGACGATGATGCGATCCAGGCTTGGACGTACATACTACTTCCGTACGTGTATAGACTAGTAGTCCTTGAAATGCACCGGTTAGTCAATGCATCAAGTTTAGCACACGTTGAATGTACAGCTGAATTTAGCCAAAACAAGTATTTTTGCCCGCACTTGGATTTAAAAATCGACGTATTGTTAATATAAATTTTTGGATAAATCGGCAATAAGACACTTTGACAAAAAGTCACTTTGCCAAACGATTTTAGAGGTGCAAGTTGTGGCGCCCAGGGCTAAGGATACATAATGGCACCCCTCCTCAATTCTTGAAACAAGTGCGGCGGAGCGCGTGAAACTTTGCATAAATAGGGCCGGCACTCATTAATTTTGGTTATAATGAAATTGAATATCGGTCTTAAATTGATCTTTCAAATAATCTTGTGCTGAAATGTGCCGAAAATGTTGACCTTCATCGCTAGGAGGGGCGCAGATTATATTTCTTCCGCTTCTCTAGCGACAAGCATCAAACTTGTAAGGAGGTATAAATTATAAATATTCTGGTCCTGGTCAAGGATGAAGAATAATTTATCTTCGTACTATTATATAAAAATAATGATGCTATGGATGTACAACGATAAAAATGCTGATGATAATGACAAATGATGCTTTTAAGCCTATCGAATGGTACGTTTGCTTAATGCGTGGATTTAGGGTTTCTCTACCGGAAGTCACTTTGTGCCGAAATTCCTTCCCACAATGCAATATGCGTATTGAATAACAAAGAATATTGATTAACCTCCGAACTGTATATATTGTTATCAAAACGCTTATTGCATTGTGGGAAGGAATTTCGGCACAAATTGACTTCCGGTAGAGAAACCCAAAATCCGCGTATTCTTACTACATATTACTCCTGCGTTATCATTCCTGCATTTACAACTAGCTGTTATCTCGCCCTTCAGACACGAATCAAAGCTCCCGTCACAAGATCTAAGTGTCCCAAATACCTCCTTTGGGTTGTTTTCTGACCCATTATTTGGAATAGTAAGCGCAGCTAAGGCCCCATTGTATCCAAACTGACGACATAAAATGTGAGCACTATGAAGGTTCCAATTGTCGGTGCAGATCCTACCCCATGATATGCCATTGGAGACTTCCACAATAGCCGTTTTAGTTGGATTCCCGATAAGTCGAAGAGGTGTGGTATCATCTAAAAGAAGAAACATATTTCAGTTTCCACTTTCAGTTTGTAAACAATATCTAACCCAAAGTACACACGGTTGTTTGATGTATATTGAATTAAGTAAATGCAAACTATAGGTGGCGCTATTTATCCTAAATCATATTTCGTAATTTGCAAGGGGTAGGTAATCAATACTGCCATTAAAACAGATGGAATAGGTGAAACAAGCAACAAAGACATTTTATAAACATATTTCATCAAAAAATAAAAGGAATTATTTGTATTAAAAGCTTGAAAGAGTAATTTCCAGTAACTAAATAGCGCCACCAATTTTGTTATAAATAGATACATTTTATATCCGAAAAAGCTTTAAAAATGCTTTGAAAGTGACTTATCAGGTATTAAAAGCGACTGCTATATGTGCAGTTCGGGAACCTAAAACATCCCTTTTAGAAGGTAAAAACGACGAGGGAAAGCAAGCACCACGTGTCACTAGTGCTGCATACGGCCATATACGGTCTAATGAGGAAGACCAAAGAAAGAACTTACGATGGTGTTTTTCATTCATACCAAGAGTAGGCATGTCCACTAAAAATTGAAGTACTTTTAAATTGATTCAGACCTAACTTATTGGCTGGAAATTGATAAAAGAAACATTTTGGCGTTTAAATAATCTTAATCGGACGTTTCATTCCAGAGATATGGCCTTTTGAGTGTTACGGTTTTATATAGTGCTGCTAGAACATGTTAAAAAGTTAAAGTCCAAAAAGGATTACTAACAGAAAGTGCAATTTTAAGGTACTTTTTCTTAATGTATTTATTAACTAGCGTTATCTGGAACATTATATTTGCTTATAACAACATGAAAATAAGATCATCCTGAAAATTTAATCGATTTTGTTGACATACAACAAAAAATATAAGACCTCAAAACCCATGGTTTGTTTGGTGAAACCGCAAGCATGATCATAGATGGCCGCCATGGAAAATATCTCCATAGAGGAGATGAACAATAAGTGCATTATTTCCAATGAATGGCGGTAGTCTTAAACATTGTTCAATCTTTTACGGTCAGCACATTTTATCTTCAAAAATTATTATATTTCATCATGGCATAAGTTTGGTAATATTAATCACTACCAATTTTGAGAAATTTGCTCCAACTCAAAGGTTATCTTTAATACATTGAGCAATACACTGTGTGTGCATGGAAGCCATGATGGATAGCATATGAAATGGACATGGTAGTGAGAAGTGCATGATTTGAGATGGGCCGCGGTAGGCTTAAACATTCTTAAATTTCTTAACATCCTGTACATTTTGTCTTCAAAAATAGTTACATTTTATGACTATGTAAGTTTGCTTGTCTGATTCACTCCAAATTCGGAAATAATTGCGTTTGAACACCTGATGCACGGAATGGTGTCACTTCAACCTGTTGTAGTTCTCATCTCATTAAATTTTTCATTAAAAAAGTTGATCTCTGCATGGAGGAGGGTCCTCTCTATTTACTGACCAATCAGGCAAAAGTTTGGTTAATGTTTTCCGGTGGAATCAGGAATTTCTTGAAACACCCTGATATAGGCCTACATTTGGATCAAAAACAAGTATGTACGCCATTTAAAGATTTAACAGGCCTGGGATTTCTTGTATCGATCAGTTTCTCCATAGACAATACGTGTGTGAGTGCACGCACACAGTAAATGAAAAATCGTTCTAGTGGAAACTGTATGGACAGTGGGCATCCCTACCAAGAGGAGCAGATGTTTGCAACTTCCCAGTTGCCAATAGCAGTAACTTCTTTCACAGGCTGGCTCTTGAGTCTAAAATAGATGGAGAAGTTGTTCCTCTGGGTATGAATATAAAAGACCATCGTTAATTCTTTCTTTGGTCTTCCTCGTTAGACCGTATGCAGCACTAGTGGCACGTGACATCATCTGTCTTTGTGCAATTTCGGACCACCTTGGTATTTCTGGCACCGCGCTGTATGGCCAGGAAGGCGGAGCTAATGCATGGAGACGTGCAGTACATCATGGGTGTCGCAACCCACAGTACAGTTTTGGTGGATGTCTTGGTGCATTAACATTGGTCCATCGTTTTAGTTAGGCCTTTGACATTCAAATTGTCGAGCTTCCTTTATATATATATTTTTTAAATCTTTTACCAGACTATAGATTTATATTTTCCTTTTGGCCTATTTGGCCTTTTTATACTTGCTCATGACTGATTTCCCTTGTATGCTTTAGGTCATAAAAAAGAATGCAGTCCTAGTGCTTGTTTACCCTGGTTGTTTTTCAAAGTAGCTCGGACTCCGCGCTTGCTGGCGTGAGGTCTTTCTTTCTTTCTGTCAAAAGGCTTAAAATACTGAAGAAATAATCAAAGGCTTACTCGGTGAACATCGAATGTTCAAAATTCGATCTTGACTGTACGAATTCATTATTTTATGGGCACCAATTTTATATACGAGTTCATCATCAGGGTTGATACTGGTACGTGTGTAATATCCCAAAAGTGAAGGAAAACCGATGCCTATACAAATACGATGCACGTAGTCAATGACGTCATTTACAGCCTGATCAGGCTCCAGACCTGTACCTCTCCATTCATCGTTGTCAGCAAATCTGTATTCCAGGCGTCCGTCGTACGGAGTGGTGCCATTCACAAGACGCCATCTGCCAATGGTTTGATTTCCTGTGATACAACGTAAAAAGGTGAATAATTACGATTATAAAGGGGGAGAGATTAACGCGTGTTATTGTTAAATAAATATTTCTTTCTGCACTGCTCCACTTTATTTTCAGATGTGTTGTTTTACAACCCAGCTGCAAGTCTCTTAAAATATCCTTCGTTGATGTATTAAAATAGCACTTTATTTGCTATGCAAACTGGTTCAAATGCCCGGGTTCAAATGTACCTCCTCTTGAAGCACAATGACGATCAACACATAGAGAATTTACAAATTTTCATGATATTCTGCAAAGCTTCTACCTTTTTATACTCCTAAAATCCTATGATCTATTAATAGACCGTTCTGTAACATTACAACACTTCCTGTGGGTATTCCCCATGATGTCATATATCCAATTTATATCCTAATGGTGCAATACACGGTGAACGTTCTGGAAAAGGGGATTCCCAAATATCCAAAATTAGAAATGATTCATTTTGTTTTGATCAATTAATGAATGAGAGGGATTTTCCCAAATGTCTCAAGAAATATCTCTTAATTAATAAATAGATAAATTAAATTAAAGTACCCAGGGCATCTCACAACAACATGAATAGAGAGATAAACTTACCTGGATCGCAGGCGATGTGGATAACGCGATTGTTGACACAACGCACATTTTTCCAGGAAACTGTAAAACTGGGTAAATGTAATTCATTCCAGATAGCTGTGCTTGGACTGTTACCTTCCCAAATATATATTATCGGATTATTCGATGCATAACCAAGGGAAGTGCAAATGTCACGCACTTCATCTTCTGTGCTAAAATCTAAACAGACAGATCCCCACGGCTCAGTATTTCTTCGTATTTCAAGTCGTCCTTTATAAGAGGGTTCAAAATATTCATTTACGATTCTCCACTGAAAGGCATCATCATCTGCGAAGAAAAAACAATGAAACAAATCAATATGACAGGAGAGGTTAAGATGTTATTGATTATGAAGGACAAAAGACGTCAAAAACAACGACGATGACGACGACGACGACGACGACGACGACGATGATGATGATGATGATGATGATGATGATGATGACGACGCCGATGACGCCGATGACGACGACGA